>NC_042997.1:58151936-58296936 GCF_006345805.1 Octopus sinensis
GCTAGTCATACTGTACTCATCATCATCATCATCGTTTAACGTCCGCTTTCCATGCTAGCATGGGTTGGACGATTCAACTGGGGTCTGGGAAGCCAGAAGGCTGCACCAGGCCCAGTCTGATCTGGCAGTGTTTCTACAGCTGGATGCCCTTCCTAACGCCAACCACTCCGTGAGTGTAGTGGGTGCTCTTTACGTGCCAGACAAGGCTGGCAAACGGCCACGATTGGATGGTACTTTTTACGTGCCACTGGCACGGAGGCCAGTCAGGGTGGCGCTGGCTATGGCCACGTTCGGATGGTTTTCTTACGTGCCACCGGCACTGGTATCACAGCTACAAATTCCATTGATGTTGATCGAATAATCGAGCATTGTTATAGATTAATTCATTATGGGAAAGTGTCATAATATCAGCTCAATTGTGTTAATTCATCAACAAAATGTGTCCTTAATGAACATTAGCAAGCATTTAGGATGCAGCAAAATGGCTTGTGTTCAAGCATGGAAGCTTTACTAAGCCACTTGCCAATACAGAGATCAGCAAATATTGGGCACTCCAAGAAAAACAATAGTACAGATGGATTGATGAATTCATAGGCTTTCTGAAGGTAACGAAATGCTAACAGCAGTGCAAGCAATCATCTGATGAAACTGGCATCAGCTTTTCACCACAAACTGTCAGAAACCGCCTAAAAGAATCTGGACTGTTTGGCTGGATTGCTTGAAAGAAACCAATAATTTCTGAGACAAATCAGCAGAAGTGGATCACATTTGCTAAAAGCCATATTGAATAGAAGGCTGAAAAGACTGGTCAAAAGTTATTTGCAGCAATGAATGCCACTTCTGCATCTTTGGATCAGACAGAAAGACTTATGTTAGATGCCGTCCAACAGAAGAATTCCATCCTAAGTGTGTCAAGAAAACAGCACTAGTGGGAGTTGGGGTGGGGGTGAAATGGTGTGGACCATGCTCAGCATTTTAGGTGTTGGTCCAATTGTTAAGGTTGATGGCAGACTGAACAGTGTAGGCTATCTGCAATTAGTAAATGAAAATGTGCTGCTCTTTTTAAATAATCAGATGCTACTGGGGTCTATTTTCCAGCAGTACAATTGCCTCGTTCATAAAGGCTAGGGAAGTTTTGCAATAATTTGAGTGCAACAATATGATGGTTATTGAGTGGTCTCTGCAGACCCCGGATTTGAATTTAATAGAAAATTTATAGAATTATGTTTCTAAAAGAGTTCATGCTAAAAAAAAACAAAAAAATCTGTCCCAATTATATAATTTTATTGAAGAAATATGGCAGAACATTCCAAGTGATTTTTGTGCTCATTTGTCAAACTCCCATCTCCTGCCATTGTAAGGCCGTAATTGAAATTAATGGCTATGGAACTAGATACTAATAATGAATTTTTGTTTGTTGATCGTTTGTGCTGTAAATTTTCAATTTAAATAAAATAATGTTGGTATGGTTATAAACTTATTTTGCTGACAATTTTAATCATTTGAATTAATTGCACATTAAAATTATTCAAATTGTAGAAAGATATATAGCACCTATATCAATTGAAAGAAAAAAATTCTACATAAAACGTAAAAAGTAAAATAGTTTTACGCAGTTTTGTTAAAAATAAATTAATGAAGGGATAGAACTATCATCATCGGTCTTCAACTTATTTTGGCCAGTGTGTATATATACATATGTATATATACATATGTATACTGGCTCTCCATCTTATATTAAGTGTCAAGCTAATATTTGTCATGTATACATGCTTTTGACATTAGTTGTTTTGTTATTTTAAATTTATATATGTATATATATATATATATATGTATATATACATACATACATATATATATGTATATATATATATATATATTATATATATATATATTATATATATATATATATATATATATTATATATATATATATATATTATATATATATATATATATTATATATATATATATATATATGTGTGTGTGTGTGTATTAACATAACTAAGCACCCTGAGAGAAATGTTGGCCATAAGGAGCATCAGATGTGGTGTGTAAGAGAGACGACTGCACTGGTATGGTCATGTGCTGCATATGGATGTGGAGAGCTGTGTGAAGAAGTATCACTCCCTAACAGTAGAAGGAACCCATGGAAAAGGGAAATCCAGGAAGACATGGGATGAGGTGGTGAAGCATGACCTTCGAATGTTGAGCCACACAGAGGCAATGACAAGAGACTGAGACCTCTGGAGATATGCTGTGATCGAGAAGACCCAGCAAGTAAAGTGAGATCACAGCTGTAGCCTGTACCAGTGTCGCATAATCAGCCTATTTAAAAAGCATCTTTGAATCGTCAGGTGAAATGCTGTGCTTGAGGAGACCTATTGAGTCAAGTAAAATCGAAAATCAAAATCACAATCAAAAATGGAAATTGTAGTTGTGGCCAATGCCAGTGCCGCCTGACTGGCTCTCGTGCTGGTGGCATGCAATAAGTACCATTCATGCGTGGGTTGTTGCCAGTGCCACCTGACTGGTTCCCCATGCTGATGGAACATAAAAAGCACCATCTGAACATGGTCGATGTTGGTGTTGCCTGACTGGCTCCTATGCTTGTAGCACATAAAAAGCACCCACTATACTCTTGGAGTGGTTGGTGTTAGGAAGGGCATCCAGCTGTAGAAACATTGCCAGATCAGATTGGAACCTGGTGCGGCCTCCTGGCTTACCAGTCTCCAGTCAAACCAGCCAACCCATGCCAGCATGGAAAACTGACGTTAAACAATGATGATGATGATGAGAGATGATTTATAGGAGTGCAAATAGATGTATAATATCCAACTGAATAAATATAAAATCAGTGGAAATATTAAGTAGAAAAAAAATAAGAGAAGCAAAACATTATTTTCAACTTAGAATGTAAAATATTTCATATATTTAATTTCCTTTATGGTTTTAGCACTTTTGATTTTCATTTTGCTGAATATCGAAAGAATAGGTGAATATTTTAGATAAACAATGAATAAAATTGTAACATGATATTGGAAACAGTGCAAGGCAGAAGCAGATGAGATGGAAGGAGTAGGAGAAGAATGTCTGCTAGTTTAGAATGGAAGAAGAAATACATTTCCATGACAGCAGGTTTTACTGAAATGTTCTAAGTACAATTTTGATTAGGCGTTTTTCTGACACAGAACCTATGTTTGCATGAAGAAAAGAAAACAAACGAAAACAGAATAATATGGAAATATTGGCAAGGTAAACATTCTGTAATTGATATTAAAGTAATACAGAGGTGGAAATTGAAGAGAAAATCACCCAAGGGCAATTTTTTTAATCAAAGGAAAGTATATTTACCTGTATTTCTATTTTATTTTGTTACAAGTTTATCACTTATCAGATTATCAGATCCTGCTAAATTGATGAGCCTGTTGAGTTTAGTATGGATAAAATTCAGTTTGAATTGTTGCATAGTGTTTAAAGAGAAAGTATGGGCTGTGTAAGAGTTTCAGCAGATTACTTAAGTTTTCCAAAAATAAAGATTAAATAAAGCATTTAATATTGAAGTTGTAGTTAGACCAGAGTCATCATAACTCACTGAAGCAAGTCTAAATGCCTGTGGTATAGAATTGGCAAATTCATAGAAGCAGAAACTGTTGAATTAGTAATTAGAGATAGAGAAAACATTGAGTAATAGTGGGCCATTTGTTGCTCCTTCTATTAATTTACTTTTGTTATAATGTACCCTAATCTCATAAATTTATCCTGCTGTCTTCACTCTTCACTTGATATTTATTTACTTCATTAGTAAATTTTACATTGCAATACGTGAATAACAGTGTACTTAGTAACAGATTTCCAACAGGAATATTATGAACCAGTCACTGGCTCGCAACATTCCTGAGTGACATGGAAATGTCTGTAAAACTCACTGAAGAGCAAATATAAGAGTATTCGCTAAAAAACTCTGGTTTTTCAGTTTTCTTGATGATGTATACACATCTTTTGCCTATATACATTAGGATATATATATATATATATATATCGACCTCGGCGGAATTTGAACTCGGAACGTAACGACAGCCGAAATATGGCTACGCATTTCGCCCGGCGTGCTAACGTTTCTGCCAGCTCGCCGCCAATATATATATATACACATATGTGTGTGTGTGTGTGTGTGTGGTGTGTGTGTGTGTGTGTGTGGTGTGTGTGTGTGTGTGTGTGTGTGTTGTGTGTGTGTGTGTGTGAGTGTGTGTGTGTGAGTGTGTGTATGTGTGTGTGTGTATATGTATATGTGTGTATATATATATATATATATATATAACATCATTATTTAATATCCACTTTGCCATACTTGTATGGATCAGATGGAATTTGTTGAGGTAGATTCTCTATAGATGGATGCGTTTCCTGCGGCCAATTCTTGTCTGTTTTGTGTTGCTTGGTTTTGTTTTACTCCAGCCATAAAAGACCAAGGTTGAACCTTGAGATCATGCACAAATAACTGATAGGTTGCTCCACACACTGGATCCCGTTAAATTGAGCTAACTGGGTCTACTTTGCCACCAACTTCAACAGCAACAAAAGTTACTACTACTGCCACCACCACTGCTGCTTCTAAGACAAAAAAATGAAGCTTTCGTTCAGAATTGATGATGACTTGGAAGAATGCATATGCTTTGCCAATTGTTTAGGGAGATGATGCAAACATAGATATTCTCTTTGTCTTCCAGTATGTGGAATGCTGGAGGAAGAGAGAAATGTACCAGCATAGTTGACCTTAGCAGGATTTGAACTCATAACTTAAAGACCAGAAGAAATATTGCAATGCATTTTGTCCAATGTTCTACTGATGCCTAGATGGCTACTACTATATCTACGAAAAATATTTGAATGTCATTTCATAACCACCAACATTACCCATAGGTATCTTAGATACATAATACTATACTGGAAAAAATTTCTTCCAGCTAACGAATCTTTACCACTTCACCATTGATGTCAAAATACCTGAAAATTCCTCAAGCAATTTGATCTTCTCAAGTAATTTGATTCTATTTCTAAAGTGGCTTTTAACATGTGTGCTTGTAGTTTCAAGAGGTCATGCTTATTTAAGAAATCACATCACCAACATTAGGACCCCTTTTATCATTATCATTAGAAGCAAATAAGAATGCTATTGTTATCAAATGAACAATATTTTGACATCTTGTGTGTCTTCCACAGGCTTAAAAATAAACTTGTCAATCTACACAACATGTCGAAATATTGTTCATTTGATAACAATGGCACTCTTCTTTATTTTCTTCTATACATTTCTGGAGAAGTAACCTCAATCATCATCATCATCATCATCATCATCATCATCATCATCATCATTCATCATCATCATCATCATCACATCATCATCATCACATCATCATCATCATCATCATCAATCATCATCATCATCATCATCATCATCATCATCATCATCATCATCATCATCATCATCATCATCATCATTCATCATCATCATCATCATCATCATCATCATCATCTCATCATCATCATCATCATCATCATCATCATCATCATCATCATCATCATCATCATCATCATCATCATCATCATCATCATCATCTTCTTCTTCTTCTCTTCTTCTTCTTCTTCTCTTCTTCTTCTTCTTCTTCTTCTTCTTCTTCTTTCTTCTTCTTCTCTTCTTCTTCTTCTTCTTCTTCTTCTTCATTATTCAGTACTTTTATTTTTATCATGTACTTTCACTTCCCTACTGAGTATAGCTTTGTGTGCCTTGGGTATATGCTTTGGTTTGTTTTGTTGCTATTTTCACTGTATTGAAAGTGCTTTATGTCGGATGTATGCAGTGCCTAGTAGTGATATTTTCTGTATGTTATATATATTCGTAAGTTCTGGTCTTTTGTTTATGTATTTGTTTGTCTGTTTTTTAATCATACCTAATACACCTATTATTATAGGGATTGTTTCAGCTTTTAGGCTCCAAATCCAGATTACTTCTATTTCCAGATCTTTGTATTTTGAGAGACTCTCTGTTTCTTTTAGAGATACAGTGTTGTCTGTTGAGATTGAAACATCAATTAGAAGGCATTTTTTATCTTGGTGATCTCTGACAATTATGTCTGGTTTATTAGCCTTGATATCTCTATCTGTGTGTATTGGCATATCCCACAGTATGGTTGTTTTGTCATTTTCAGAGACCTTTTCTGGGATATGCATATACCATCTTTTTTCTATTGTTATTCCATAGTTTTGGCATAGACTTTGTCATGTCTGTCAATATATTCCTTCTTAGCTAAAATTGGGCAGCCAGAGACTATATGATTTATTGTTTATTAATTATTCAGAGACTATATGATTTATTGTTCATTAATTACTATTAGTAATAATAATAATAATAATAATAATATAATAATATATTATTATTATTATTATTATTATCATAAAAGACATCACACAGTATCCAATAACATGATGTTGTTGATTGAAGATATTGTGTCTACTGGAAGTTTGTACTGCCTGCCCTCAAACTGACAGTACTTTACGCAATATGTGTGCAGTTCCAAGTAATGCTGATTTTTACCATTTACCTAGATTTTGCAATACACCTATATTTTGCAATCTAAAGTTTCCAGCTGTTTCTTCAGCTTGGGTGGTATTGAACCCAATACTCCGATGACAACAGAGACAACCTTTATTTACACTGGATGGATAGGTGTCCTCAACGTTTTGGCTGATGTACTCTCCAGCCTTCATCAAGTGTCTTGGTGGAATTTTGAACCCAACACCTATCCATCCAGTGTAAATAATGTACATAATTCCTCATCTCTAAAATATAGAACAGGGCAACCTTTATGTTTGACTCTCGTAGCTGCCACATCTTGGCAATCTCAATTCTCAGATCTCCATATTTATTAAATTTTTTCTCTTTCTTTCATGATAATATGTTGATCTCCTGGCACTGCCATGTCAATTATTAGGCATTATTCTTCACAAATTTATAAATTTTACATTGCAATACGTGAATAACAGTGTAGTTAGTCACAGACTTCCAACAGGAATGTTGTGAACCAGTCACAACATACTTCTGACATAGTAGCCAGTGAAGGTTTTAGGCTACCCTGTCATGTCTGTACTTGTACTCTTTTTGTGCAAGACTTTCATTAGCACTAACAATATGAGTCACATTTTTGACATTTTTCCCACACATTCTGCAGAGGTTTGTTGCACTTGTGTGGTATATATTCCTTTTCCTTGAGTTGGTGTTCAATACTTGATCCTGGGCAGCGATGATTAAGCTTTCAGTCTTCTTTTTTAGGTTACCCTTGCTGAGCCACCTCCATGACACTTCTTGGTCTTCTAACCCGTTAGTTTCATGGTAGAACTGACCATGCAATTCCATGTGGAGTAGAGTTTCTTCTCTCTTGTTGGCTATTTGTGATCGAAATTCATTAGCATTCTCAAGTCCATTTTTGGTAAATCCTTCTGCATTAGCAGCATGCTGTAGCAGGTCTTGTTTGCTGTTTACCAAATATTCTACCATGTTTCTTCACTCACTGTTGATGCACTTCTGTATGCTAATCAGCCCAAACCACCTTTACACTTCTTCAAGTAGAGCCTATGTTCGCTCACCTTATAATGGAGGGCACCATGGACTATCATTGTCTTTCGAGTAGTGCGATCAAGTTGGTTAATCTCTGCTTGTGTTCATTTCAGGATGTGTGCACTATAGCAGACTACAGCAACAGCCCATATGTTGATGGCAGTCACAAGGTTCCTTGAGTTGAGTTTTGATCTCTGTCAGTTAGGTTGTGATCCTATGGCACCAATTGTGCACCCACAGTTTATAATAAATATACCATATGAAATTCTTACAACTTATTTTCTGCATATCACACATGACCATTTCCAAAAAAGCAGTTCATTCTTTCTTGCTTCCCACAAACTAAAAGTATGTAAGGCATGCTAACTTACTCACTTATACTTAGCACCCACCTTGCTGTCAACATCTTTGAACTTGGCTTCCATGGTTCTCACAAGCCATTCATCTACACCTGGTTTTTCTAGTGATCATCAAATTACAGCACATGATACCCTGTTAAAGGCCTTCTACAGGTAAAAATAAAATGCTAGGTATAGTGGCTTGCTTTTTGCTAAGAACATCTATAGTTGTTGTAGATGTCTCACTAGGAAGAGGTGATCTGTAAGATCCTGTTATGGAATAGACATGAACAGTATATCATCTAAGCTAATTATTTTCTAATCGATTGTGTTAAAACTTTTTGCTATTCTTATAAAACTTGGTCCATCAATTTGACACCTCTGTAGTTGTTTCTTTCTGGAGCATCTCTAGAGCATATTTTCCTGAGTAGCAATGGATGATGATAATGCTATGCCAGTGGTTGTAATTAACCCCTTCTTGTACTCCCTGACTATGTAAATGATTAGTATATGTCTTGCTTTGACAGATATTTTCAGCATCTCAGCTGTTGTCCCTAATGATTCAGCTGTATTCCTTACTTCCATATCCTTGCTTCCACTTCAATCATACAGCTGTCAATTTCAATAGTTAGTCCTTTTTTTAGTCTATTTGAGATAGTTTTTCTCTATTCCATGAATTTTTCTTATTCAGCAGCTTCTCATACTAGCATATTTATACCTCTTCCCGGCATTAGTGAAGGTGAATATATTGCTATCCTTACATAAACCATTTTTCATCCAAGATAGACAGATAGAAGGATGGTTGGGTGAAGGGACAAACGGAGAGAGGGAGAAAAAAAAAAGACAAGTAAAAATAATTCTGTTATCTCAGAACATTAAGTGAAAACAGCTTAAAGTGAATACAATGACTGATTAGCATCTATAGGCAGTTCTTTTGGAATAGAGCAGATATCTACATAGTTGTTGCCACAAATGTAATAACCAAGTTGGTGTGACAATTCAGCTGCAGTACTAAAAAACCAGAACTGAATTTTCTACAACTTTTGCACTATTTCCTCACTATCCACTATGTAGCTAAAATACATTTGAACACTAAACACTCAAGTCTTTTCAAGTTACCCCACTCCTTTTCAACAGTGCAGAAGGATCTTAAAATAGTATGAAAACAGTCCTTCCTCTTCTGATAGTGTGGTAGTCCCGTTAACCATTGTATTGTAAGAATACCACAAAAATTTCTTCATGTCGTTGCATCAAGATCAAATCAATATGGAGGTGCCCATCCATTTTAAACCTACATAAGCAGTGGTGTGTGGACACAAAGTTTCCTTTGTATCCAAGTGGTTCTCTGTTCTATTCAACTGCCTGGCACCTATGGCAAATATCTTCTACTATAGCCTTGGATTGAGTGAAATTGGTTAGAACCTGTATAAACCTGTCATATGTGTGTGTGTGTGTGTGTGTGTGTGTGTGTGTGTGTGTGTGTGTGTGTTTGTGTGTGTGTGTGTATGCATGCATATGTGTGTGCAGGCATGTGGAATAAAAATACCTTTCTTGAAAAATAGGTATGGGTCAATGACAAGAAAGGCATTCTTTCACAGAATACTGCCACAGTAAGACTTGTCTAACCTGTGCCAGTATGGAAAAAGCAGATACTAATATGATAATAATGAGCATGTCTGCTTCAAGCTCAGCACTGCTAACAAAGCAAAGCTAACTCACAAACATGCCAATGAGGGAGTCTCATGTGGTTACTTGACCTTCTGGAATTATCTGCAAAAGAGTACTCTATTTGTGAAAATAAGATGAGGTGGTTGTGGCTTCAGTTTCTTTCATCATTGGTCTACTACACTGGATTTGACTCAAGGTGAAACAACAGTAATAACAAATGCTACAACATATCTCCATTTTTCAGTGATCCTGTTGCTTACATTCATAAGGTGTACATCTGTATTCTGATAACTATTCTCTCTCCCCCCACCACATGCACACACACACACACACACACACACACACACACACAACACACACACACACACACACACGCACGCACGCACGCGCACGCACGCACACACCACACACACACACACACACACACCACACACACACACACACACACACACACACACAACACACACACACACAACACACACACACACACGCACGCACGCACACACACACACACACCACACACACACACACACAAAAATATGAATTCAAGTTTGAATATGTCTTGTTGGTACTGACCTTGAAAATCTGGGGTGCTATCTTCTAATTCATCCTCAGCTGAAGGAATCTCTCCCAAATTTTGTATAATAGTATAACCCCTGTAAGAAGAAGATTATCTTGAAATAGAGAAATTTTAACATTTAAACAATCAATTAAATATCTAAATATCTGAAATGAGCTGTTGTTTATAAATTTACAATACTTAAGTTAATTAACATCCACTTTAGAATGCATATCTATACTATTCAATTTACATTACATTTTGGTTGGTTTGATCCGGATGTCTACATAGTCTCAGTGCAACCAGATAAATATCTGCCACCAGGCCTCTACCATACTATGAAAGTCTTGCTTCCCTGGGTATGAACATGTTAAAGCTGTGACATCTGGCAACTGACTTGGTAGACACCTACAAAATTATTCACCATCTTTCCAATAACAACCTTGAGCACTCTTTTGAATTCCATGTGTCTAACACTTGTAGACATGTTTACAAAGTCAAAAACAACACACCATCTATGACTTTTGGAAACATTGTTTCACACTCAGAATTGCTTAAACATGGAATAAACTACCCACATCAGTTGTTAGCTCTCAGGACTCTACATCCTTGAAAACTTACTTGCTTCCTGAAATTCATCAACGGCACACCTGATGCCCCCACCTCCATTTCATTTTTAAAGATTTATTCACTGCTCACTTCCCAAGCATATTCTATGTACTGTTAATGCAATCTTGGTCACTTTTTCTGATGAGCTGCAGTGCACTTGAGCACTGTATACAATAAGTTAATTATTATTAAATAACAATGAACTTACTGTATTTACTCATATATAAATCATACTCCTATTTTAGTATTAAATCATGATACAAAATTGCTTTCCTTCATGTTCAAACTTTGCCTTGTGTACAGGTTGCTTTCAAGTTTTTCCAGTTAAATTCAGGTACAAATACTGCAACTGTGACACATTCCTAAGTTAAAGACAATAATGCTGTTGACTACTAAGCCTCTTGGGATTTATACTCAATGTTGCAATTTTAGGTTATTTAAATTTACTTTCCAGTAATGGCAGTTGACACTTGATGATAATCAGAGATCAAACCAATCAAAATATACTATAGATATAAATACTGGAAATATAAATGAGATTAATTAGCTTGTAAAATGATAATCTTATAGAAATAGCCATTATGTCACAGTACTACATTTCATCTTTAATTTCAGATTTGTTGGTTGGGAGACTTATGGATAAGTTGATCAAAGGTCAAGGTTAGTGTGGTTAAACATTAGTAGCATTGACTAATATGTTCAGGAGAGATGGTGGTATCATTGGTAATATGACTGGACAATGTCTTGTCTTGACACTGTGTGACTGTTGTAAATGAGGATCACTTGTCATAAAAACAATGTCGTTCATTTCCAATATTCTCTGATAATATGTCTGGCCATGGTGAAACATAAATCTTGCTTGGAAACAGGAGAGGATTGACAACAAGAAGGGCATTGGCTATAGAAAATCTACCTCAATAAACTTCATCTGATTAAGCAAGCATGGAAAAATAGACATTAAAACAATAGTGATAATGATGATGAATGAATGCAAGCTGGATAAAAGAGATGATGTTGACTAAGAATGAAGGATAAACACAGAAGAAACTGATCAAGAAAGAAAGTAGGAAGAAATGGTATGGTCAGATCACAACTGGTTTCATAAATGGGACGATACAAGATTAAGATGACTAGAAAGATATATAAGTCTTGCAAACTTTTCCAACCCATACCACTAACAAAAGTATTAACAAGATAATGACAGCAATAATAATGGTTATGATGATGATGAAGGTAATGATATGATGGTAACAGAATTAGTCTTTTCTACTATAGGCACAAGGCACAAGGCCTGAAATTTTGGGGGAAGGGGCAAGTCGCTTACATTAACCCCAGTTCTTAACTGGTACTTAATTTATTGAATCCAAAAGGATGAAAGGCAAAGTTGACCTCAGTGGAATTTGAACTCAGAACGTAGTGGCAGACGAAATATCGCTAAACATTTTGCCCAGTGTGTTAACGATTCTGCCAGCTTGCCGACTTATGGTAACAGAATTAGTATCAATGTTAAGGTGATGAGCTAGCTGAATCATTGGCATGCTAGACAAAATACTTTGCAGCATTTCATCTGTCTATGTTCTTGGTTCAAATTCTTCCAAGGCTGACTTTTATCCCTTTGGGGTTGATGAAATAAGTACCAATTAAACATTGGGATTGAAGTAATTGACTAAACCCCTCCCTCAATATTTCAGGCCTTGTACCTATAATAGAAAGGATTATTATTGTTAGTAGTAGTAGCAGTAGTTGTAGTAGTAGTAAGGATCACATTAACAAGTGCAACATGATAAAGAGAAACATCTTAATTGCAAACTAGTGTTTCAATGATATTTTTATGTTTCGATGATGTTTCAAATATCTACCTAGCATTTGTTTTTAAACCTGTTGATGTAAATGACAGCTAAAAATACTGAATTAAATAAAAATGAGTGAATTCTAAATTTTATGAAAGTTTTAGTTTGAAACATTTACCGATTTTCTACATTAATTGATTGGAACCAAATCTCTTTCTAGGAAAGTATTACAGCTAAGTGCAATTCTACGTGTGCTTGCACATGTGTGTATGTATGTATATACCATTATATATGTATATATATATATATATACACACACAAACACACACTTTTCCATACACACACATATATATATATACATCTATATTTATGTGTGTGTGTGTATATATATATGTATATCTACATACATTCATGCAAGCATCCATACATAAATTCATACACACATACACACATGCGTGTATATATATATATGTATTTATGTATATGTATGTATATATATATATATATATATGTATTTATGTATTTGTGTGCATATATGTATGTATGTATGTATGTATGTATATATATATATATATATATATATATATATATATATTATATATATATATATATATATATCTGTATGTGTGTATGTGTTAAACATCCAAATAATACATACAAACATACATATACTTGAACACCCCAATATATTAGCTTTCACTTAACTGGCTGATACGCTCACTCTCCCATACATATAAATAAATTTCCACATAAAAGCAATCACATAACACACTGAATACATTGACATATATATATTTACATACAAACACATGTAAGTACCTATTGCAAAGTGCGTGCACACACACGCGTACACACAGACACAGACACACACACACACTAGAAACACATGTAATTTCAATGCAGGAACACACAGGTACATACATCCATGTGTGACAGATTCTATTCTGGATGTCTTAATAAAATTTTCTGTTATAAATGCTTTATATATTTCTTATCAAAAAGATAAGGTTGCACAAAAAGAAATCAAGATATTGGAAGTAAAAGATTTATGAACACAACCAGCATTGTGTCAGTAAGTTTTTTCTCATTCTTTACTAAAGATTACTTTCAATCTACTTGATGACAGCTGCCTTCTAAGTCACTGCATATTTAAAACAGGTTTCAGATAAACAAAGTTACAACCCAATGGTAGAATGTGTAAGTTTTTATTGGTCTTTCACAGATAGATAGAAAGATAGCTAGTTAGCTAGCTAGATGGATGGATGGATGGGTGGGTGGATGCCTGCATGCAGAAAAAAGAGAACATCTATGGATCATTGATAAGGAGTTTGCAATCCAGTACCTAAGATACACTTTTACTTTCATACCCACTACCATCACAGCAAACAGGATATGTACCTATCCACCGGCAGCAAGTGTGGCTAAATCTGGATTCTGGGAGAGGGAATGCAACTCCTTAATTCTTACACTACAAATGATTGTGATATCTGAGATAATAAAAATATGCAAGACCTTAGGATTTAATGGATAAATAAGCAAAAAGCTTTTCTTCACAACCTTGCTACCAAGCAGGTGTCTAATCAAATTTAAAAAGAGTAAAAGAAACATATACATACATATATGCATGCATACATGCATCGATGGATGGACGAATGTAGTAGAGGAGAGGAAATACAACAAGATAAAATGTTTGATGTTTACTGCCATGAAGATCAAATATTCTTGAATGTACATATGGTAAATGAGATCAGATTGAAATTTTGACACATTTTGTGTTTGTGTCATATGCTGAACAGATTTGTATTATAGCAAACAGGATAATTTACTGACTTGTATTTTAGCATTAATAGACAAGATATCAATTAATTATGTGTTCAGAAGCCTGCTTTTGGTGTCTCATGGGAATGTGAAAATTTGCTACAGAATCATTAATGTCTCAATATTAATAATAACTTATCAACCCATATAAGAGTTTATTCAAAATTGAGCTACAATGACAAGGTTTCTTCTATCTGCCAAACCATTTGAATACACATTTCATGCTATGGATCAGTTATTCTGTGAATCTTATACCTTTACTTTAAATACATAACATAAATTAATCACATCATATTTAGCTCTCCTCTGGCATGTCTTTAACCCTTTCAATACCAACCTGGCTGAAACTGCCTCTGGCCCTGTAGTACAAATGTCTTGTTTGCATAAGTTTTGAAATAAAATCTTCCACCAAACTTTAGTCACAATTTATGTTCCTAACACTAGCTTAATGATAATTAAGTTATTTTACTAAATTCTTTGATATATTTAAAATTAATTGAAAAAAACAGAGCATCTCAAAAGAAATTCAGTAATGAAAGGGTTAAAGCATGACTGTCCACAGTTTGTGATTTCAAGCAGTTTATCACTCTTTAAATGTTGTAATTTGTTCATTTATATTTATAAGTAACTCTGCCTTACTTCACCCTTCTACACCCAGTCCTCATAAGAGTATTGTTCACATATCTCGTATATTGCTGCTATGGCACACACAAACATTATACATCATGTCCAAAAAGAGTCCTTCTGATTGGGACATCTGAAATCACAAACATGTTACAACCACTAAACTTTTCATTTACTACATCCTTCTTTTTTTTTTACAACTGCTACAATGGTTCCTGGTCTCCTGAATTAGCATGCTGTGTGCAATCAACAGTGCATCTATCTTTCTTCTTCTCATCTTTCCTATTATGTCATACTCAATTTGTCTGGCCTTTTTCTCCCACACAACTGCAACTAAACAGAATTCACTTCTTGGTCATATTTTCCCAACAGATGCCAAGCTGAAATAAAGCCCATCAACCACATATAATAGGCTTCTTTCAGTCTTTTTCTATCAAATCCACTAACAAGGTTTTGGCTGGCCCAAAGTGCAAGTTAAAAACACTTGCTCAAGATGCCATGCAGTGAGAATGAACCCAAAATCAAGTGGTTGGGAAGTAAGCTTCTTAACCACACAACCATAAATGTATAATAATAATTCTTTCTACTAAAGGCACAAGGACTGAAATTTGGGGGAGGGATAGTCGATTACATCTACTCCAGTACTTGACTGGTAGTTAATTTATTGACCTCGAAAGGATGAAAGGCAAAGTCAATCTCAGTGGAATTTGAATTCAGAAGTATAAGGATGGATGAAATGCTGCTAAGCATTTTGCCTGGCATGATAAACGATTCTGTCAGCTCACTGTCTTACAATAATAATAATAATAATCTTTTCTACTCTAGGCACAAGGCCTGAAATTTTTTTAGGGATGGGGCCAGTTGATTAGTTCAACTCCAGTACACAACTAGTACTTAATTTATGGACCCCGAAAAGATGAAAAGCAAAGTCGATCTTGGTGGAATTTGAACTCAGAATGTAAAGACAAATGAAATACCTCAAAGCATTTTGCCCAGCATGCTAACGTTTCTGCCAACTCGCTGCCTTACAATAATAATAATAATAATAATAATAATAATAGTAATAGTTTCAAATTTAGGCACAAGGCCGCAAGTTTGGGGTAGGAGATGAATCGATTACATCAATTTCAGTCCTCAACTGGTATTCATTTTATTGACTCTGAAAGGATGAAAGGCAAGCCAGTCTCAGCAGAATTTGAACTCAGAACATAAAGACAGATGAAATGCCACTAAACATTTTACCCGGCACACTAATATTTCTGCCAGCTTGCCACCTTAATAATAATAGTAATATTAATAATCCTTTCTAGTAATGGCACAAGGGCTGAAGTTTAGGGGCGGGGGGACTAGTTGATTACATTGACCCCAGTGTTTCACTGGTACTTAATTTATTGATCCTGAAAATATGAAAGGCAAAGTCGACTTTGGTAGAATTTGAACTAAGAATATAGCGATGGGCAAATTCTCCATCTCAGAAATTTCCAATAAAATTGTCCCTCTCTGTACTATTACTGCTACCACTAGCAACAGCATCCAATACTGCTTTCTTGTAGAATCTTACAGTGTTTAATGACATGCTTGATGAAGTCTTCTGTCAGTGATGTCATGTTTCCTTATTGACACAAAAACTTAACATATCACTAACATTTCAAGTTTTCCCTCTAGTGTCAGCTTGTTGACTGATGGTTTATCTCTAGAACATTTCTGTGGCTTCAGCAAAACAACAGCAACAACAACAAAAGTATAAAGGTCAAGGTTCAATTATCTTAACATTTCCACACATCTAAACATAATCCTCCCACTGATATACTACAATTGTGAAATTAATGTCTGAGATACTTTGTTAAAATATTGTTAATGTCGGAAGAAAGGGAGTGAGAGAGGAAAGAGAAGGAGGAAAACAAAATAGAGAGAACAAGCATGTGCGTGCGTGTGTGTGTGTGGGTGTTTGCATATATGTGTAGGTATGAAAATGTATGCATTGTGGAATAAGTGGGAGTCAAATAGAGAACTAGAAAAGATGGGGGTGGTATAAATTCTTGTGAAAATCAGGTTTATAAGCTGGTTACAATTATACTGGAAGGACGCTGTGGTTGTTAATGATGGCAATGATATGGCTGTAGTCTAGAGCATAGATCTTGTTATTTTTGATATTGCTGTGTTGTACCTCTCTCCCTGTCAGTCCTGAGTAAGTAAATCTTTAATCAATGACATTCCAGCTGTAACCATCTCATCTTTTTTAATAGAGTAAGTTGCGATATGTGATAGTTTTGGCTGTTAATTTAATTCTATCACATCATCATCATCATCATTTAACATCCATTTTTTGATACTGGTGTGGATTAGATGGTTTGACTGGAGAAGGTATGCTGGAGAGCTGCACTAGATTCCAGTCTGAACTTGGCTTGGCTTGGTTTCTACAGCTGGAAGCCCTTCCTAATGCCAACCATTCTAGAGAGTGTACCAGGTGTCTTTTACATGTCATCAGTACTGGCCACAACCATGATTTCACTTAGCTTGATGTGACTTCTCAAGCACAGAAAATTGCCAGAAATCTCGGTCACTTGTCATCGCTTCTGCAAGACTCAACAACCAAAGCTATCTAATAAAGACTTCCTTGTTAACATTATTGTATTCCTGTAAGTTTTGGTGGTGGTCACATAGAAGGCAGGGTTGTCTTAACTACCCTCAGGAAAACAATGCACTAGGGCCCCTATAAATCACAGTATACATAAATTAGCATTGTCCTCAGGTCTTGTGGGTGCCCCTGACAACAGCCAAGTATGCCATGCTTTAAACCTTTCACATTCAGATTACTCTGTCAAGTGTAATGCTTATATATTCACATTGTTTTGAATTAATCATGTATAATATCGTAGTTTCAAGATTCTGATAATGTGATTGTTTATTTTTAGAATGACATTGTAAAATAGGTGTGAGAGGCTGGATCTGGTCATCTTGTGCATAAAGGAGATACAATATTTGGTCTGGATATAACTATTTTAAATGTTAATGGGTCAAGACAGCCCTAAGTGGAAAAAGGATAGCTGGAGTGTTCTTATTGTTTTTCAGCATTTGTTTTAAGCCATTTACCTCCAAGCATAGTGTTTGGGATTAATAAGATTAATGATGCTTTAGTTCATATAAAGTTTTTGGGTTTATAAGGACTGGATAGGAAAAGCAGAATTCTTAGGCATTATTGTTGATGCTGATGGTGTGGCTGGTGGTGGTCTGATTGTTGTCATTGTTATTATTATTGTAGTTGCTGCTACTGTTATTATGGAAGGCTTAGTTGCATACATATCTTACTATTGTTCGAGTGTGACCTGTTTTTTGATCTGACCTAGGAGAATCATTTCCATAGCTTTCAAGTCATCCAAGACGCATACAGGAATAACTCAGTTGGACAAATATATTCATTGTTTAATTTGAACTCTTGAGAGTTAGCATGTGAAGCAAATCTTATACATGGAGCTCCAGAGGAATTATAATTCTGTGAAAGCTGTACAGGATGGCTGTTATTTTACTTGTAGTGATAGCAGATATTATAATAGTGGCTGCTCTTTCAGTTTTTAGTACTGATTTAATTGTAATTCTTGATATGTTGGTATGGTCCTTATTGCTGTTGGTATTGAACATTCTTAGTCAGATCTCATTGGCATTCACATTAAGAGCAATAGCTGATCTTAGATACTAACTATTTCACAGCTGAAAAGTTAATGTTAAGATGGAGAAAAGTAGAGTCATGTACAATGAGAAACAGCCAAATACAATTGGTTATAGTCAGGTATCACTAGACAGAGTGAGTTGTTGCTAAGTGAAACAGTAGTTTTATAAGACCAATTTTGTATTCAATAATAATTAACATAATATCCAAGACAGGTGGTGCTGCAGTCAGTTTTTGCACATTGTTTAACAGACACAGCAACATGATATTTCAGGCAGAGAAATTCAGGAAACATCAAGTGTTGAGATCTGTACAAGTAACAGCTAATAATAGAGTTATATATAAGAAATCATTCGTGTAATAATAGTATAATATAATATAATATAATATGATATAATAAATATAATATAATATAATATAATATAATATAATATAATATAATATAATATAATATAATACAATAAAATATAAAATATATATTAATATGCCAAGGCTGAATGCATTATGCTCTCATGTGGTTAGCTGAAGGGAGAGGTGAAAAGTGAGAGAAAAGGGAGAGAGGGTTGTTAATGGCATGAAGTAGGAGGAAAGTAATAGTTATTACATTAAGACCAAGTGTATGATGCTGCAGTTCAAGGAAGAGGTGAAGTGAGTGAGAGAGAGAGAGAGAGAGAGAGAGAGAGAGAGAGAGAGAGAGAGAGTGAGAGAGAGAAGAGAGAGAGAGAGAGAGTTGATGGAAAAGAATGTGGGAGTGGAAAGCAGTTGAATGATTTTAGGTATAGTACAATAGAATAATGCAACAGACAATAAAAATACAAGTTTAGCCATTATCTTTTATCTTTTATTGTGGCCATGCTGGGGCACTGCCTTGAAGAAATTTTATCGTAATGAAAATGACCTCAGGGATCTTTTCACTTTCATTGGCAGATTGACAAATTCATTTTTGTAACTAAACACTTTCAAACTTCGAACACTGGTAGAATGTGTCATATAAAACATCTTTTACTCTTAGCATTGTTGAGAAAAGTTTCTATTTACGAAGTCATTTTTGTTAAAGTTGTTGTATTTTGGTAATTTCATCATACAGTTTTGAAAATAACAATGAAATTTTCATGGGTACTGCTAGTATAATATAAATATAATATAATATAATGTGATGTAAGATGGTATAATATAATATAATACAGGATGATTGTAAAGCCTGGATATACAGGCAAAAATGCATATTATCAATGCATAACATTTTCGACAAGGCTTCTGCCATTAGTGATGCAAAGCTTGATGTGCTTTGAAAAATTCACAGGAACTCAGTACATTTCCATCAATTTCAGCACATTAATTCATCCAGACTTTATGCTCACCCTGTATAATATGTTGATTACAAACATAGATGTGAGTGATTAGAAGGAAGTAGAAGTAAAATTGCGAGATGTTCAAACTTTTCTATAGAAGACAATAAGAAATGGTTACAACTAGAAATTGAAATAAATTGTGTTTGGATTTAGCAAGGAAAGAATTTTATTTTATTCAATCACATTAGTTCCAAATAAACACAATTAATATTGGTTAAGAAATGACTATTATCATTGTTTTAATGTCCACTTTTCCACACTTGCATGGGTCAGATGGAGTTTATTGAGGCAGGTTTTCCATGGCTGGATGCCCTTCCTGTTGTCAACTCTCACCTGTTTCCAAGCAAAGTAATATTTCCCATGGTCTACCATGTTTATTTTGCTGGATATTTTGCTGACATTAGTTAACAACAATTATGCAATGTCAAGACAAGGAGACACAAACATATATACACTCACACACACATGCATACATGCTGCAATAGAACTAGGACTTACTTGTGTTGAACTGAAAGGGAAGAGAGCATAACAAAACAGGATTATTTGTGAGAGTAAGGCTGTCCTAGAGGAGATGCAGTTACATGGATAGTTCCTTAAAGACACCAAGAATGTGAAAAATCCTGACTCACAATGAGAGTGGTTCTAGAGTGAAGATTTAAAGAAAGAAGCATAGGATTTTGTAGGTGGCTAGTCAAGATCAAGCTCTAAACATTAGCTCAGTGAACAAGAGTATTCATTCAACTACTTCAATGAACAAGCACCATGTTTGTAATCAGTGAGTGGAAACTATTGATAATTTTTGTAGCAGGTTGCAAAACGTTAGCTCAAAAAAAGGATAAAGGCAATGTTACAACAGGTTTTGTCTCAATTTACACTGATCATTTTGTAAAAGATATGGAAGCAATGTTTCCCATATATAGTAAAATCTGGTACCATAAAAGGCTCTAAATTAGCCTAGTAGACCAAAAATTTCTATGGGATTTTACATTTTTTTAAATATCCATCATCCTTAAACAAACCTAATTCAGAGATCTTTTGAGTGGGATGAGCTACTTGACCCATAGGAAATTCTATCTGGGTCTCACCTGCCAGGTTATGTGCTGTTTATCTTGATATGGGATCATCATGTCATGCACATATGGTTGCGATGCATGTATCTGGTGTACCCTTATCAGACGAGTTATCATGTTGGGTATACTGGGCTTTGTACATTTGTAGCCCAGTGTCACTTTGATAGCATGCACTGCTCTCTCACTCAATAATAATAATGATGATAATAATAATAATAATAATAATAATAATAATAATAATAATAATAATAATAAACTTTTCTACTCTAGGTACAAGGCCTGAAATTTTGGGGGAGGGGGCTAGTTGATTAGATTGACCCCAGCATGCAACTGGTACTTAATTTATCAACCCTGAAAGAATGAAAGGCAAAGTCAACTTGGCGGAATTTGAACTTAGAACGTAAAGACAGACGAAATACCGCTAAAAACTAAAACTGGCTCAACAAATTACAATGATAAAATGATGACAAGAAAAATCTTTACATGGCAAATACTAGGATAAGTTAAGCAGAAAAGAAACAGACAAAGTAAAATCTTAACAGAAAATAACACTATTAGGCATTGCACACATCTTATGTAAAGCACTTTCAACACAGTGAAAATAACAACACCAAAATAAATCAGAGCTTATATCCAAGGCACACAAAGCTTCACTTGATAGTGCAGTGAAAGCATGTGATGAAGATAAGACTACTGAATAGTAATAATAACTCGCTAAAATGCTTGAATAATAAATGATTTACTTGAATGACTTTCCATGAGGAAAAATTATCTTGACTGTCATGACAAAAAAAAAAAAAAAGACAGCATACGTTTAAAAAGTCCAATAAAAATGTAACATGTTTGCCTATAATTTACAAAACCTTAACTGTAATAATAGTGCTCATTCTGGACAACTACCAACAATAACAATGTTGTAAATAATCAAATTTTCTCAACAAATAAAAAAAAATTATAGATGTTGCATGATTCTTACGCTGGTGATATTGATGATGACTCATGCAGAGAAGCTCCACTGATTTCTTCACTTTTAATTGCCAGCAAAATTTCAACTTGTCTTCCTTGTTCTAATACATATAGAAGAGAAGAAAAATAAAGGAATGTTAATTGGAAAGGTAAAAGAGTGTTCATGCAAAATTGATATTTTAACTTATTTTATGATTGATTGCTCAGATCATAATTTCTATAGGAATTAACTTGTCTTACAAAATATATTATAAAGTAGATATTTCATGAAACATAACCTTTCTACCATAAATGATATGAGAGTAGGAAACATTGTTAATTTGTGACTAAAAAACTGATCTGAAAGTCTGAATTTGTGGTGTATATTTTTCATTTAATTATTTCACATTATTTCTACTGTTAGTATAGGTAAAATGGACTGTGCTTAACTTTAAAAATATGTATTTCATTAATGAAAAACCCCACCAAAACTCAGAAACATAGAATGTATTGTTTTTATGACTAGGCTTCTATTCAGAATGAGCCTTGTAGATGATACAAGCTCAAATATTTTCCAAATTTTAGCTGCTGTGTTATTAGTGACAAACAAAGACCACACCTTTACAATATCAAAGAAGTTGCCAGCTTTTGAGTGTAGGTAAGTTTCTCAACTAAAGCCAGATCAAACAGTATAAGTGGGACAATAATAAGACACAACTACTGTAATTTTCAACATTTATACTGTTAAAATTTGCACAAAGTATGAAATATGAGAATAATGGCAAGGTGATCACACATTTTGTAAATTTGTCTGGGGCCATGTGATCTTCAAACATTTCCCTTTTTATGTAGACATACATAATATAGTTAAAAGACAATTGCAGTTCAAGCACTTAAATAGAAATATAATCTAATTTTAAACACAAAATTATTTCAAAAGCATGAATAACATAAACAAAAACAAAACAAAATCTATTTTGGTTATGTTTGATGTGCATCTTTCTTATTTCAGCTGTTATATAAGCAGAAGAAATATTTAATCCAATATTAACCAAAAAAATATTTTCTGTTAGGTTGGCTTTGCTTCTTATAGACCCATAACTCACCCAGCATGCTGAACAGAAATTGGTTGTGTATCTTATATTTACAAAATTGGTTAAAATACCAATATTTCAAGAAGCAAAATATTTTTTACAACTTTGGTCAAATAATTATAATCAAGAAAAATTCACCTTTCTAGCTTTTGTAGTGTCTGAGATGTCTGAGTGGATATTCAACAAAGTGGGCTACACAGAGGTTTGACCTTTTTGACAATGCTGATAGTGATAAGATGATGATAATTATAGAACACACAACAAAAATAATGGTAGAAATTTGCTTTGGATGCAGTGTTGGTCTCTACAGAAACATTGTATATGTTAAAGCTGACGACTTGTACAATGCTGTAAGAAGTATGCTACCCATATATAGAAATTACAGAGTGGTTTCAATCTCCTGATGAAGTTATATCATTTTCATTATGCTGATAGTACTCTTATAAAAAGGTATGGATGCTACAACATTCCATTTTTACTCTCTAAAGTCAAACAGCCTTGAGTTAAGAAGAAACCAATATTTCATCAACTTGGCTTGAGCTTAAGAAATAGAAGTGAGGCAAGCAACTGGCAAGCTCGAGCCTGCAGCCCAATTTTGGTTATCTGTTGTATTTATTTAACATGCTTATTGTCCTTCAAAAATGCATTAATGTCACACCACCACATTTTTCCTTTCATCATACAAAACTTAAGGCAGCGAGCTCGCAGAATCATTATCACACCAGAGAAAGTGCTTAGTGGCATTTTGTATGTCTTTCTGTTCTGAGTTCAAATTCCACCGAGTTTGACTTTGCCTTTCATCCTTTTGGGGTTGATAAAATAGGTGACAGTCAAGTACTGAGGTCAATGTAATCAACTTCACCCTTGCCTTAAAAACTGCTGGCCCTGTACCAAAATTGCGAATCATTATAATTACAAAACTTGATGCAAAAGTAAGTAAAGACTGAACCTGGTATAATTGTATCCTCATCATCTTTGCATTGTACAACTATGTCAAAAGATTCAAATTCATCAACAATTAGAACATCCATGTGTATACCAAATGTTAGCTTTGTAGCCATTTTTTCTGGAAGTCCATTGATCCATAATCCAGTGTAGGTGATACCAGAAATATGTTTGATACAACCGTATCCACTTATTACATCATTTGCCCATTGACCCTGAAATAGTAATGAAAGCAAGAAAAATTTCCAATTATAGATTCTCTCACTAATGTTTAAGGTTAAATATCAACCATAAGAATTTCTCCTTTTCTAACTGCTGAAAACCACTTCAAATTAACTGTTAAGTAAAGAGACAAATTCAATCAATCTAAAATGTTTTTCTGTAATAAATACATTAGCATAACTGCTTGATAATTCAATTTTGCTGCTAACACCATCATGCAGATATTGCAACATTACTGGTGCTCATCATTCTGAGTTCAAATCCTACTAGAATTGATGCCTGACATTTTTAACTGTTGATAAACAATTATACTTTTTGGTTATAAATATTTCTTGTTTACTTTTCCTGATAACTCCTCCGTGGAAAAACCTTCCTTGCTAATGTGCTGGAGCTAAAGCTTTGCCTTTTTATCTATAGAATGACTTCTTCAATGAAGCATCAGTTGGTGATAATCTGAGCCCTTCTCTGTTGAATGAGAGAGAATGCCCACCTTCTGGTCATACCACACATCAAATAATACTTCTCTTGTTATAGGACCTCTTTTCTCATAATACTGATTCCATGGAAATATTTCTGTTTCTCCTGGTAATTTAATATGAATTTGCATATTTTATCCACAGTGTTATTCTAAGTGGGTGGCTCAAGTGAAAGATTATTCTAAGATTGCCAAGTCAGTTGATCCCTTCATATTTTCATGTAACCCTCAACTCATCTAGCCTATAAAAGAAGGTAACTCCATACAAATCTTGCATCCTGTTAACTATTGGGCTCATGACACATGTTACACTAGATCAGTGGTTCCCAAAGTGGGCAGTTTTGCTCCCCCTGGGAGCAATGGAAAGTTTCAAAAGGGCGTTGAAGAAAAGTGGGATGATAATGGGGTAGCGATTCATGTAAAAAATGGGGCTGTAATGGGGTAGCGATTCATGTAAAAACAACAAAATAATGGGTTCATTAGGTTAAGTTTTATTTGTGAAATACAGTTGCTTTGAATTTGCTTCAGAAAGAGGTCTATGTCTTTGATGGTTAGTTGGGGTGGGAATGCTATGAATGTAACCTGGGTGTCAAGGGGGTGGCAGCCTGAAAAGTTTGGGAACCACTGCACTAGATCATTACAAGTTTTGATAGGCAACAGAATGGGATTGGCCCTGCATAAATCATGCCGACTACAATAATAAACCCTATTACTTTGTGGGGTAACTTAAAAGGCTAAGGGAATAAACCCCTCTGGAAAATCTGGAAGAGAAGCCCCTAAGGTAGATGTGTATAGTTATACTTAACAAATATTTAGCATCCCCTGCAGCTCTATGGATGCTATCAACTTATTGACTGCTTTTTTTTTTGTGGAGTGTCCATGAATGGAAAGGAGGTAGTTGTACTTGGGACTAGGCACTTGCTTCTGGAAACAGCCAAGGCACAGCAGAAGCTGTTAAACTATTGACTCTGCAATACCGTCCACCAACAATGAAAAGGCCAACTGCATACATACATACACACACACATACATACATGTATACATACAAACATACATATAAACGTACATTATATATGTATATATACTGTGTATGTATGTATGTATATATATATATATTATATATATATATATATATATATATATATTACATTTATCATCATTATTTAACGTCTATTTTTCATGCTGGCATGGGTTGGACAATTTGACAGGCTCTGGTCAGACAGAGGGCTCTCAGGTTCCATTTGTCTGTTTTGGCATGGTTTCTATGGCTGGATGCCCTTCCTAGCACCAACCACTTTACAGAGTATGTTGGGTGATGTTTACATAGCACTGGCATGGATGTCTTTATGTGGAGTCAGCATGAGTGCTTCTACCGGTGATGCTGGCACAAGTGCTTATTATGTAGTACTGGCACGAGACCCCTTTTATGTGACATTGGCACAAGTGCCTTTTATATAGTACCAGCATGTGTATTCTTTACATGGCACTAGCGTGAGTGCTTTTCATGTGGTGCTTGCACAAGTGCTTTTATATAATATATGCATCAGGAAGGACATCAGGCTGTACAAACTATGTCAAAGCAGACATAAAACCTGGTGGAGTCTTCTGGTTTGCCTGTTCTTTTCAAACCATCTAGCCCATGCGAGCATGGAAAAAAATATTAAATGATAATGATGGTATGTGTCTGTATGCATATATATATATATATATATATACATACATGAGAGGGTAATGAAAAGTTCCTGGCTTTAAGGGTATCTCAAAAGGCTTGATTGGAAGTCCAACCTTCCAAGTTCTTTTAAAGAGCTTAGAAAGACTGAAGGACTGCTGCAACAAGTGTGTGAATCTCAGAAAGGGATACATTGAATAAAATCATAATTAACTGATCCTCCTGTATTTTCTTTTACCCAAAGCCAGGAACATTTTGGCACCCCCTCGTATATATGGATGTCAAATGATGACGATTATTTATATATACATCTATCTATCTCTCTCTCTCTCTCTCTATATATATATATATATATATATATATATATATATATATATATATATATATATATATATATGTATATATATATATATTTATATAAAAAAATAATAAAATAAATGTGCCCTTTTAAAGCCTAGCCAGGCTCATGGGCCCGGTTTGCCAGTTTCAATGGTGTATGTGTATCCCAGCTGGACGGGACACCAGTCCATCACATCATTACTCAATTTTGCCAGCTGAATCGACTGGAACAACATGAAATGAAGTGTTTTGCTCAAGAACACAATGCATCGCCTGGTCCAGGAATCGAAACCACAACCGTACAATCATGATGCCGACACCCTAACCACTAAGCCACACGCCTCCACACACACACACATATATGTGTGTGTGTGTGTGTGCGTATATATATATATATATATATATATATATATATATATACATACATATATACATATGTGTATATATATATATTCATATATAAAGATTAAATATATATATATATATTTATATATATACTTTGATAATGTCTCAAACTATGCCAGTGTCGCATAACAAGCACCTTTCAAGTGCTGGGCCTCATGGAAGCAATGACAAATGACTGAAGCTGTTAATGATATGCTGTGCTTGAAAAGAAAGATCCATCAAGCCAAGTGAAATCATAGTCATAGCACATACTGGTGTCATGCCACTGGCACCCATGCCAGTGGCACATAAAAGCACCGTAGGAGTGGTTGGCATCAGGAAGGGCATCCAGCAGTAGAAACCATGCCAAACCAGACTGGAGTTTGGTGCAGCCCCTCAGCTTACCAGTCCTGGTCAAATCGTCCAACCCATGCCAGTATGGACAAATGGATGTTAAAAGATGATGATGTCTCAAGTCTGAGAGAGAGAGACAGTTCTGCAATTTCTTACTGAACAACTTTCACAAACCTGATTTATTTATTGTGATTTTTGTACTGTACGTTCATCAAATCAACATTATCTGTACAAGTGCTTGATGTACCACACATCAGATGTTGAAGAGATTGCAGTGCAACACAACATGAAGTGTTTTGATCTGCCTGGTCTGGGAATCAAATTCA
The DNA here is from genome assembly GCF_006345805.1 of Octopus sinensis. NCBI lineage: Eukaryota > Metazoa > Mollusca > Cephalopoda > Octopoda > Octopodidae > Octopus > Octopus sinensis. The sequence continues at coordinate 58,179,799 of NC_042997.1, forward strand.
TGATGTTGCGATTGTGTGTGCAATTACCCAAGCCACTAGGTCAAACACCCTCACTGTATGTATGTATGTATATAGTGACAAAAATAAGGGAAAGAACTATATTACTCTGTTATAAAAAAAAAAAAGAAAAGAAAAAATGATGTGGTAGAATGCTAAAATAACATTATATAGTTTAGAAATAAACCTAGTTCTGAATCAGGAACTAAAAGTATGAAGTTGTTAGCTGCAATTGTTGACTATGATCAGCCTCTGGCTGTTAGTCAGAGATGGTATCTGCACTTTGTGGAAGAATAATTCTATTGCACGTGAGATATTGGTTTCATTCTAACCAAGTAAAAATATCAGCAGTGTGAAAGACAATTTTTCTGTGGAAGAAACCCATTTAAACAGATAGATGTGCACACAACAGTTTTAGATACAATGTAAAAAATTACGAAACTGATAGAAGCCTGTTGTGTGTACATACATGCATACACAGGTACATATGTGTATGTGTGTCTGTGTGTATGTATGTGCGTGTATATGTGTATGTATGTGTGTATGTATCAATGTATATATATGTGCATATTTCTTTGCGTTTGTGTTTGTCTCCAACACTGCTTGACAAACGGTGTTGGTTAACTTAGTGGTTTGGCAAAACATACTGTTAAAATAAGTAAAAATAAGTACTGGGGTTGATTCATTCAACTAAAATCCTTCAAGGTGGTACTCCAGCATACCTGCAGTCCAATGACTGAAGTAAAAGACAAAAGGATTTGGTTCTGAAATGGTAGCAACAAAGAAAAAAAAACATGGAAATGATTGATTAGGTCAGTTCCTAATCTTCTTAGATTTTTCCCAATGAAATCACACCCATCTTCTGTCCATTGAAAGAATAATAGCTTAGTTTATAGCTATTAATAATGTATACAGATATATTTTTAACGCAAGCACTATTGTTGAAAATTAAGCTAGCCAATTTAGCTGAATCCTGTTTTGTATATACTATAATGCATGGAAAATGGATGTTGAATAATAATAATAATAATGACGATACTGACGACGATGGCAGCGGTGGCGACGACGACGATGATGTATTGTTATTAGCTAGTCATCTATCTGAATAGAAGGTTTATATTCTGAGGAAGGTCCAACAAAACTAGGGACTGAACACATTAATCCCATTTTCTTTTCTGCCTATGAAGAGATAAAAACTTGTGAGATTGAAATTGAATTTCTTTGTTTCTTTCACATGTTTCAGTCATTTGACTGTCGCTATGCTAGTGCACTACCTTAAAGGGTTTTAGTTGAAGAAATCGACCCCAGGCCTTATTCTTTGAAAGCCTAGTACTTATTCTATCGGTCTCTTTTGCTGAACTGCTAAGTTACAGGGACATAAACACACCAACATTGGCTGTCAAGCAATGGTAGGGGACAAACACAGACACAAAGACACATACACACACACACACACACACACACACACACATATATTATATTATGTTTTTGGATTTGGTTTGCAAGATTCTTTATAAGAGTTCGTGTGTTGAAGCATATTCTGTTGTGTCTGGGGAAAGTCATTTTCTTTTTGTGCATCTAAAACTGTTGTGTGCATATGTGTCTATTTAAATGGGTTTCTTCCCCAGAGAAATTGTATTTCACACTGCTGATATTTTTACTTGATTAGAATGAAACTAATATCTCATGTGCAATAGAATGCACAAAAAGAAAATGACTCTCCCCAGACACAACATATAGGTACATAGGTTACAAGAACAGACACATATGGAAACACGGATCCACACATATAAAGATGTACATCCATACATACAAACATGGTACATAGTTGCATAACACACACACACATACAGACATGCACATACAAGGAGACAGAGGTGCATGCATATACAAACACATGCTCACACATACATACACAGAAAATACACAAACACGGACATGCAAGCACATAAATATGCAGGATACGTACATACAGAAGCACACACATACATACATATATACATATGCATGCACACGCATATATACATTCATACACATGCAAACACACACATACATACATACATGCATGCATGTATAGACACACACACATTGACCCACACACATGCGCACAAGCAAACAAAAGTGAACGCAGTGTAAATAACGGACAGAGTCAAGACTATTGAAAAGGTTGCAAGACGCAACGAAAATTTTAGGAAAATAAAAATAAGAAATAAGTGGAAATTTTAGCGGTGAGTGTGTTACATTATAAGGCACAAAAAGGAAATGACTCTCCCCAGACACAACAGTATATTATATTATATATATATATATATATATATACGATGGGCTTCTTTCAGTTCTGTCTACCAAATCCACTCACAAGGCTTTAGTTGGCCCGAGATTATAGTAGAAGACACTTGCCCAAGGTGCTACACAGTGGGATTGAACTTAAGAACTTAGGTTGGGAAGTAAATTTCTTACCACACAGCCCATGCCTTATTAAAAATAAAGTATACCTTAACCCTTTAGCATTTAGATTATTCTGTCAAATGCAACGCTTAGCTTTGAAATTTTGATGATGTGATTGTATGTTTTTATTACGACATTGTAGAGCAGGTGCAAGAGGCCAAATCTGGCCAGTTTGAGCATAAAATGGGTAGAGTATTTTGGCTGGATATCATTAGTTTAAATGTCAAAGGATTGGATTATATCCTTTATCTTTTATTTGATTCAATCATTGAATGGTGGTCATGCTGGGACACCACCTTGAAGGGTTTTAGTCAAATGAATTAACCCCAGTACTTATTTTTTTAAGTGTGGTACTTCTATTGGTTTCTTTAAGTGAACTGCTAAGTTACAGGGACACAAACAAACCAACACTGGGGGCATAGACACACACACACATGCAGACGTACACATATGAAACTTATATGAATGGCAATATGCCGTGCAGTATACATGTTCAAATAATGCCATCACAAAAAACATTAAGATGTTGATGATGATAATGACAACAGCGATAACGACAATGATGATGATGATGAATTTAATACTGGCCTCATGTTCTGTCCCATCCAAATATTTTGTGTGTCCTTGGCCCTGACGGCGATCACATATCCAGTCACCAGTATATGTAGTACCATTTCTGAAAGGAGAGATAATTTATCAATTATAACAGTGTGGTATCTAATCAAGATATTTTGAGGTGTTTTTTTTTTGTAGTTTACTTTTTTGTAAAACTCCAGGCCAGCCTTGATCAAGCAGAACCATAATCAAAGATGCTCTGTCAGTGATTCTCATCTTTTTATTCAGATATACTATACCTAGAACAACATTCTCAAATGTACCCTTGCTTATTCTATCCATTTTCATTATTCTGACACAAATCAATCCTGACTGAGATCTACAGGTAAACGAAGATGTTCCAAACATAACTATGTCATCTTTTTGTCCTGGCTACATTATCCAATACTCTACTTTTTAAAAAAAAAACAGTATGGTTTGATGAGGCATTTAGCTGCTATTTATTTCAGGCTAAGCAACCACATGTAATTTATTGCAATTTGTTGGAGAGAAATTAGGAGCACAGGGAGGACTTGTATAATCTATGGAGTTATATATTGCGTGTACACCACTATTACTGTTTTCTTCTGTTGACCAAATGTGTTACCTGTCATTGTTCTAAGTATCTTTGTGCTTCATTTGACTTTCTTTTATATTCCACATGTATTTTGTATGTTTTGGATGTGTTCTACATAACCCCTAGTATTTTTTCGTTCTGTGTATGGTATGTTTATGTTGTTGATTGTGATGCTTGGTAGTTATTGATTTTCTCTGGCATTGCTAATAAAAAGAGAGACAAGGGAAATTGGTTGGTGCTGCTTTAACCTTTTAGCATTTAATCCAGCCATATTTGGCCAAAATATTTTACCTGTTTTATGTTAAAACTGACCAGATCTAACCTCTCACACCTACTCTACAATGTTATTCTAAAAATATACAAACATATCATTGAAAATTTGAAGCTACAAAATAATGCATGATTAATTCAAAACAATGTGAATAAACAAGCAATACATTTGATAAAGAAATCTGAATGTTAAAGGCTCTGTCAGTTTAGGATTGTTTCTTGGGGATTAGCATGGGGATGGAGTAGTTGTGCAGCTGAAGATTGGTGGAATAATGAGAGTAGGATGGGATCTGTGAATGACTCTGTGGGTGTATTTTGAGGAGTTGATTGTAAGTCGTTTAGGCATAATTTAAACATAGCAGAGGAGACGATGGTTTCTTGAAATGTAGGAACTTGTGAATTATGGATGTGTTGGTTTTGTACACTTTATATGTTTAGTGAGTTGAAAGATAGTTCACTTGTCTACTTCAGTAGACTGAGATCTAAAGAGGGATGCAGTTCAAGGTAGAAATTATTGAGAAAGCATTTAGTGTAAGGCATAGAAGTTAAGGTAGGCAGGGTGAGGAGTTGGGTGGAGGTGCATATAACTTGCTAGCCAAAGTCATTGTAGTAGTGATATGAGGTAGAGAGAAGAATCAGTGACGAACCCCCTAAGAAATATGAAAAAATTCTGGGGTTTCACAGAAGATGCTTTTACTAACATTTTATATAAATCTATTTAATAACAAAAGTGGTATTCATTATTTAGCTTTTTCTGGTTATCTTTCAGTGGTAGTATTCTTTCCCTGTACTGCTGCAGTATCATTTGGAAGATTTGAGATTATAGACTTTGATTGTGAGAGGAAGGTGGAAGGATTTACCTAGAAGGATGATGGTCCTCTGCTTAGTGGTGTCAGATAAATCAGAAGTGAAGAGTAGTAGGTGCTATGAGTAGTCAGCTTAAAACCTAGACCCCTAGACCCCACAAAAACACATATTGCCTACAGCAATAACCTACAACAGAATGAAAAGTGCCGCCCCTTTAAAAGTGCTGCCCTAATGCTCCCTGCTAGCTATGCTAGTAGACCAAAGCCATTCCATCCGCAACCATCCTGTTCATTATGGAGACATAACACATCATTATCCAATGTGTCTTTTCTCAAGACAATAGAGTCTGATTAAAAGGGGATTTGGTTGTATTAGACAGATAAAAATTAGCAATATGAATGCTTTGTGCATTGATGTTAGACTTCTTTTTTTATCTTGAATGCTATATTTTTAGCTTGGAAACCATAATAATATATGATGGCTTTAGATATCAATATACAATTCCCTTTAATGGAAAAGAATATTAAGTATCATTCTAAAATAGCACACAACTGTTCTTGGTAACTCACATCATAATGCATGGAGGTGTTAGATAACAAGCTTGCTTAATTGTCTTAGAATGTCATGACTATTTTCTTAATTGTATGTGGTTCTTAATTTCCTCTGAGTGAAGTCAGTTTTCTCACTTTGGATATTATTAAATAATTTATTACAAATTTCTTCTCTCTCTCTCTCTCACACACACAAACACACACGCAGCCGCTGCCGCTGCCACCACCGGACGCCACCACCACCACCACCACCACCACCTCTGTATGTTCACCAGCCTGCCTGGACTCTTTGTAAACTATATTCTTTGTAGGTCTACTTAAAATGTAATTCTGATCTTACTTTCTTCATTCATGCATAATTGACTGTATTGATTGGTCTTTGAACAGAAGGAAAGAAAGAAGGAAGGGACCAACTGACCAACCAATGGACAGACCAACCAGCTGACTGACTAACTAACCTAACTACCTACCACCTACCTACCTACCAACCTAAATACCTACCTCAATTCACTCACCTACTTACCTATCTAACCACCTACCCTCCTACATACCTACCTATGTATATATCAACATATCTACTTAGTTACCAGCTTACATACCCATCCACACATGTTTATGAATCATGATACCGGTTTTACCTCATAGGGACATGGTGATCTAAGGTGGGAAGTACCTGGCTGCAATTGGTATCATTCACTTATCCAACTGGCACATAATTTTATATGAGCTTTGAACCATTTTATGAGGTGTGTGTGTGTGTATCAAGTCAACCCATTAGTTCTGTCTGAATTTGGAATAAAGAAAACAAGCGATCAAATGTCATATTTAATTGAAATTTAATCATCAATGTACTTTCCCTGATTATCTATGACTTCCATCCATCTATTTACAAGCTTTTTAATCCCATCAATGTAAAACTCTTTTGGTTTCAAAGCGATGAACTCTGAAATGTCAGTTTCAACCTCCTTCTCGCTTGTGAAAGTTATGTCCCCCAAATGATTCTGTAAATTATGAAACAAATGGTAGTCTGAAGGAGCAAGGTCGGGAGAATAAAGTGGATGAGGAATTTTTTCCCAACCTAGCTCTTTGATCTTCAGTGATGTGATCTTTGCAGTGTGGGGTTGTGCATTGTCCTGATCAAACATCACCTTTTTGATTCACTAAAGTGGGTCTTCTTTTCTTTAAAGCTTGGTTCAAACGCTCTAATTGTTGACAGTAGACTTGAGCATTGATTGTTGTATTAGGTGGTAACAATTCAAAGTGAATTACTCCCTTTGCAATCCCACCAGATAGAGAGAAGAACCTTTTTCCCATGAAGTTCCCTTCTCGGTTGTGGTTTTTTTCCTTTTACCTAGCCACTGTTTATGACATTTAACATTTCGATAGAAGATCCATTTTTCGTCACCTGTCACAAGTCTATCCAAAAAGGGTGAAATGAGTTCATGAGAATGGAGAGAAGAACAGATGTCAACTCAGGATTTGTGGTTGCATTTGGACAATTCATGAGGCACCCATTTTCCAAGTTTAGGAACCATACCAAGTTGTTGAAGCTGATGATGAACAGTTGTATGGTTTGAACTAAGCTTTTTTGCCAATTCTTCTTTGTGTCTGTGTTTGTCACCCCACCATCGCTTGACAACAGATGTTGGTGTGTTTATGTCTCCAAAACTTAGCAGTTTGGCAAAAGAGACCGACAGAATAAGTACTAGGCTTACAAAGAATAAGTCCTGAGGTCGATTTACTTGACTAAAGATGGTGCTCTAGCATGGCTGCAGTCAAATGACTGAAACTTGTAAAGGAGTAAATATATATACATATATATATGTGAATAATAATAATTATAATTATAAGCTTAAAGCTTGTAAGTGTCCACTGTGTATTGGCTAAAGAAAATAGTCTAATATTGGGCATATATTAGACTACTTTTAACCAATACATGGTGAACACTTATAAGCTTGAAGCATATAATTATTATTATTATTATTTACAAAATTTTCACTCATCACCGTTTCTTCATTTAATGCAAAATACACACACACACACACACATTATATATATATCATCATCATCATCATCGTCATTTAACGTCCGCTTTCCATGCTAGCATGGGTTGGACGGTTTGACTGTGGGCTGGCAAACCAGATGGCTGCACCAGGTTCCAGTCTTGATCTGGCAGAGTTTCTACAGCTGGATGCCCTTCCTAACGCCAACCACTCTGAGAGTGTAGTGGGTGCTTTTACGTGCCACCGGCACGAAGGCTAGTCAGGTGGTACTGGCAATGACCTCGCTCGAATCTTTTTACACGTGCCACTGGCACAGGTGCCAGTGAAGCAGTGTTGGTAATGATCATGCTTGAATGGCACCCTTTTACGTGCCACTGGCAGGGAAGCCAGTTGGCTGTTCTGGCAAACAACCTTGCTCAAATTTTTTTACACATGCCAACGGCACAGGTGCCAGTAAGGCGATGCTGGTAATGATCCCGCTCGAATGGTGCTCTGAGCACTCTACTAGCATGGGGCACAAGTGCCAGTAAGGCGAAGCTGGCAACGATCAAACTCGAATGGTGCCTTTTATGTGCCACTGGCACGGAAGCCGGTTAGCCGCTCTGTCAACAATCACGCTCGTATGGTGCTCATGCCTGTCATCGAATTTCACTTTGATTTTGAATATCTCATGATTAAATATCTCTGTCAGAAACAGTGGAATACAGCAATCCCCAGTCCCTTACTTGTTCATTCCTTTACCATCCGTTTGTCCATGCTTGCAAGGATTAGATGGAGACATACTCAAGACAGATTAACCCTTATATATATATATATATATATATATATATATATATATATATATATATATATATATAAAGTGAAGAGTTACCCTTTGGGCTGTAGTCCTAGCTATGCAGCTTCACTGGTAAATGATGCATGACTGAAGGAGGTTAGGTAAGAATGAAGGCTTGTATAATCAGGATATGAGTGGGAATTATTGAATGTGGTAAGTAGATTGTAGATGCATAGAAGGAAGAGAGTGAAAAACAAAACCAAACCCTGGGCTCATCAGAGTTTATTAAGAGTGGAGCAAGAAAGAGCTCTATGAACATATGACTCAATAGGACATTCACAAGCCAAATACAGTCAAAGACTTCGCTGTCTAGGGCAACAACATTGGCTTTATTGACTTTCTCTCAGGGGAAAGCGCATTGGTGAGTGACATAAAAAAGGTCTCCAGTGGAACTAGCTCTGTGGAAAGCATATTGGCAGTTACTAAGGAGAAAGAGTGATTCAAAGCATTGAGGGATGCCTTTGTTAATGGCTGTTTCCATTAACTTTGATGATTTAATTTACAGTTTTCTCATGTTAAAAGGTTGAATTTTGTTACATACATAAGGAAAACAAACAATAAAAACCCCTGTTCATGACAAATCTGCAAAACAGAAAGACAGAAAATTAATGTAAAAACTCGAATCTACTTTCAAAGATATTTATTAAGGTTAGTATCCAAAATACAGAGGAGAGAAAAAAAATTTGAAAATAAATAAAATAAACATGGTAGTATTTGATTGGTGGATGCCGAATTAATGAAATAGCAAGTTGCTGTACAGAAAGTGTATTAAGTGATATCAAACACTTAACATAAGTTTAGACAAAAATGTTATTGCTCTGATTTAGCCTGAAGAGTTAGCTGATGACTTAAAAAACAACATCTGAATACTCATTATAAATCAAAGCATCATTAATCAAAGCACTCATTAATCAACAAATTTAATCAACTGATATAAGCCTCATAAAACAAACATGTTTATATATATTTTCCCAGAAGCATCAAAGGAGTGCAGTTATCCTTTTTAAGTATAATTTGTGTTATATTAACTAGTGAAAGGTTTTATCATGTAATTGAAATTTTCTCACCAAACAACATTCATATAAATAATTGCATTGGACTTAGGGTAGATGGGGCAAATAATGTTAGCTGGCCAACATAACTTAATATTTTCAAAATTCATTAATATGAAACCAAATGTTATGTTTGTAAAATGTACATGTCACAATTTGGTTTTATCCTATTTTCCTTATAAGCATCATAGAGAGCAAATGTATAAGCAAGAAGGCCTTTGACACATCTAGGAGTACACTAAATTTAAATGAGGCATGACTAACTGATTCAGGCAGTGATGACCTGACCAGCCAATGCCAACATGGAAAATAGATCTATGATGATGATGATGGTTATGATGATATTGATGATAATGATGATCTGTATATAAAAAAAAAAATTTTGAGTTACATTCAAATTAATATTATCCACAGTACTGTTTTGGTATATTTCTTCAGGTTTACTTTGGATGGTGGTGGTGGTGGTGGTGGTGGTAGGGATGAGAAATAGTAAATTGTCATGATCAAGTATATTCACATTGGCACTAATAACATAAGGAAAATGAAATAAATAAAACTGAGATATAAAACTAATATTTGGTTTGCTGAAAGCTTATTTTCCCTCCAGTGGTTGAAAGGGCAGCCAAACATAATAAAGCTGTGCTAACAAAAATGCCATCCCTGGTTCTTTGGATTTGCACATGTTGTATTAAGTTATGTTCCTGTTTCCTTTGGTCTCCCTCCACATGAAATGGCAGTTCGAACTGCTTGAATCTATCCCAACCACTGTTCATCTCAGGTCAGTCATCAGCTCAACCCTGAATAATAGTCAACCATGTAACTTAAAAAAGGCTGCCAAATTTAGCAATTTTGACATTAAAGGGGTTGTTTGCCTTCTTTCCTCTCTGTCCCCTCTTATCTCATGTACCACAGACTCCTTCAACCAATTGAAGGAGTAACATCCTCTGGCCCCTCCAGATGATCACTTACACTGGCCTGACCCACCAAGTTTTCTGCAACCCATCTTCAACCCTGACAATGTCAGGAGGGCAATTGACTCTTTTCCAGCAGGTTCTGGCACTGAGATCAATGGCTTTTGACCTCAGCATCTCAAGGATGGTATCTCAGACAGCTGGTGATGCTAACTCTTGGAGAACCTAACACAGTTCATAAACTTGTTCTTGTCTGAGAGTGTTCTTGCCTACATTCGTCCCCAGTTCTTTGGGGCTCAAAGGTGACCTCTGTCCCATAGTATTTGGTTGTACTCTGCGATGGCTCACAGCAAAAGTGTACCTATCTTTAGTTTCTAACTGCCTGACCAAGGAATTTTCCGCTATTCAGCTAGGATTGGGTACAAAGCTAGGTTGTGAGGCTGCTGCTCATGCCATCAGGACTTTCACCAACTTGCCCTCTGAGTCCCCAAAGGTCATCCTCAAAATTGACCTTAAGAATGCTTTTAACTCCATCAGTAAAGATGTCATCCTCTGCGCAGTAAGGGAGAATTCCCCACCATTCTATCACTTTGCTTGGCAAGCCTATTGGGAGCCTTTCTACCTCTTGTTTGGTGACTACCTCATCCCATCTATCTCTGGAGACCAACAGGGAGATCCACTTGGTCCTGCTCTATTTGCATTGGGTATTGATGATGTTAATCAAGATAGGGTCCGACCAAGACCTAAATGCCTGGTACCTTGATGATGCTTGTTTGGGAGGCCCTCCCAACAAGGTGCTTGCAACTGTGAGGATGATGATCGAAAAACTTGGTCATAGAGGTCTTAGTATCAACAGCTCTAAATGCCAGCTCTGGCTCCTCAACCACCTAACTTTGCATGAACAAACTACTAAAATATTTGTTGACTCCCTCCCCTCAATTGCGATCCCTCCTTCATCAGTGTGGTGCTCCCTTGGAGCCCCAATTACTGAACTAGCTTTTGAGTTCATCTTTAGATCCAAAATGGCTAATCTTGAGCAACTTTTAAAAGATATTGAAGTAATTGTGCGCTACCAAGGTTTTTTTATACTTAGGAATAACTTGTCAATTCCTAAGCTAGTGTACCTAACAATGAAGTCTTGATTAATATGTGAAACAAACAAACTTACTTCATTTCAAATGTTCCTGTGCCATGTCGTTTGTGATTATGGAAGTAGCCTTTGTATACAGAACCATCTGGAAACTTTAATTCTCCATATCCTTGGAATAAAAACAGAAGAAATTATCTTAACATACAAGAAAGACTTCTTCAGTCTTTCATGAAGGGGATCAACTTCAAATAAGAAGTGACTTAGATTATGATGATCTATCCAATCCATGCCAATATGGAAAATGGTTATAGAATGGCAATGATGAAGATGAGGATGATAATGATGATGATGATGACAACAGCGACAACTATGACAACAAGACAACGATGATGTTGACAACAACAACAACAATGATGATGGCAATGGTAGCATTGCAACAACAATGTTGATGCTGAATCTTTGATGTTATCAGTCAAATATTTCATCCCAGACATGGCTGTATGTTTAAGAAGCTCACTTTGCATAGGTGACTGGTTTTGCATTTGCTAAAAATGGCAATGAAAATGAGTGATAATATTATAATTTCATGCTGTCATAAGAAGCTTTCAATCAATGACAATGGGTTTCTATCAGTGTCTGTCTAACAAATTCACTTGCAAGACTTTGGTCACTGTGTGGCTGTAAGGGAACACACTTGCCCAAGATACATACAGTGGAACTGAACCTAAGACCACATGGTTGGGAAGCAAGCTTCTTAATCCCACAGCCATACTTGTGCCTAAAAGGAGAATACTTAACCCTGTAACATTCAAATTATTCTGTCAAAGGTAATGCTTATTTATTCACATTGTTTTCAATTAATCACACATTATCTTGCAGCTTTGAGATTTTGATGATGTGATTGTTCATTTTTATAATAACATTATAGGGTAGTTGGGAGAGGCCAGATCTGGCCAGTTTGACCATAAAACAGGCAGAATATTTTGACTGGATATGGCTGGTTTGAATGGTAAAGGGCTAATTTGGTCATCAGCAGCATTATTAATACCTATCTTATTGTTTGTGGATGAATGGAAGGCAAAGAAGACACTGCTGGATTTCAACTCAGAATATACAAAAATAACTAAAATACTACAATACATTTGTCAATCTGCCAATCCACTGCCTCAACTGCTATTAAATTTTGGCATTTTTATGAATAAAGAATACTGACCTTCTTTCTTATTTTCACACCAATTTCCATCATAAACGAAACCATTTTTATATTCCATTATCCCTTGCCCATGAAGTTCTCCTGCTTTGAACTCTCCAGTATATTTATCTTGTGTTCTAGCAAAATATTTAAAACCACTGCCTTCTATTTCCCCATTATAGAAGTTTCCTTTGTAATAGCTTCCATCTTTTAATGTTAATGTTCCAAATCCTAGGAAGAAATACAAAAATATAAAACTCAATCCTTTTATCATTATTATAAAACCAGCTGTGCAAAAGTGAGCTGAAGAAAAGAAGATAACTTGTGATAGGATAGAGAGGGGTAGACAGAAACAATAGGACATTTATAAATTATATAATAAATAGAATGAGACATTGATATATATATATATATATATATATATATATATATATAGTATCAAGTAAAGAAAACCTCATTAAGGGATCATAGATCCAACGAAAATATTGGTTAGTTACCAATCAATAGAAAGTTCAACTATAAGGTAACCATATAAACCGTGGTTCATTATATATTTAAAGAATAAGGAGAATATAGAGAGGTAATTAATAAAATTACTCATTAATTATAAAATATGACAACATCTCTGACAGCTGTTTTGATTCAGAATCTTTCGATAATTACACTTCCTACTAATCATTCCCTCCCTTTGCTATTAGATGTGAGTCACCATGCAACTCTTCTGCATGAAACTGCTCTCTTTCTTCACCTGCCTTCTCTCATATTCCAATCCCTCATTCACTAACATAAAACTGACCCTCCATTCATTTGGGGTTTGTAGTATTGCCAACTGCATAGTGACTTCAATTGTACCAGTGACACAAAAAGTGTGCCTAGTTGACATTAAGAAAAGCATCCAGCTATAGAAACCATACAAAAGCAGACATTGAAGCATGATGCTATCCTTGGACCCCTCAGATCTTACATTATTCACATTATTTACATTTGACAGATATTTGTCCTCATCTTGTTTGTTGTTAACACAATGCTTTGGCTGATATACCCCCCAGCCTTCATCACGTGTTTTGGGGAAATTTCGAACCTGGGTTCTCATTCCTGAGGTATTTTTTGATGTAATTATTATATCATCATTATTATTATTATTATTATTATTATTATTATTATTATTCATGTACGGAATCTTGGGGTTAGTAGCCTGCGCTGTTAACCACTGCGCCATATGCCCGTAGGCATATATCTGTCAAATGTAAATAATGTACATAATTCCCCATCTCTTAAATATAGAACCCTCAGATCTTGTCTAACTGTGAAACCTATGCCAGCATTGAACATGAACACTAAATGGTGATGATGAGGATTTTATCAATAAAAATAACATTGTTTAATGATGATGATGATCGTCATCATTATCATCATCATCATTTTTTTAATGTCTACTTTTCTATGCTTGTATGGGCCAAATAGAATTCAGTGAGTTCAGATTATCTACAGCTGGATGCTTTTCCTGTCATCTAGTCTCACCTATTTCCAAGTAAGGTAATTGTTCACCATGGCTAGGTATGTTCTCACAGAAGACTGGAATTGAACAATACTCATTCATAAACACTGCATGATGTTAAGACAAGGGGATACACACACACCAGAAATATATATATATGTATAGGATGAGCTCCTTTTAGTTCCCATCTACCAAATCCACTCAGCTTTGGTCAACCTAGGGCTGTAGTGGAAGACACTTGCCCAAGGTGCTGCACAATGGACTGAAATCATATGATTAGAAAGAAAATTTTTAACAACACAGACAATATTTGTATTATAGAAATCTATACAATATTTATGTCATCTGTTCTTTTGGTCACATGATACTTAAACACTTGCTCTTTCATTCTTTCTTTGTCAATTGCAATTCTATCTCTCTCTCTCTCATTCTTTCAGTTCAAGTGAGTGATGGTTGACATCAGCACTAAATGATTGTCACTTGTTAACTTAGCTATCATCAATATTTATTTCTAATGATAAAGTAATTTGATGACAATGATATGGAAATAAATTTATAAAAAAATATATATATTTATTTTGACTATTTCAAGAATTTTATTACAATTTCTACTTCCAACTCATCTCTTCCTTCAACCCATACTTTAACTCTCTCTCTCTCTCTCCTTCACTCTTTCTCTCTTGATTTCCTCTCTCAGCCCACTTTACCACTTTACAATATATTGTACAAGGCGAAAGTTGTTATGGATAATTTGCCAGGAACTACACATTTTTGTGCGTCTTTGACTATACTAAAGATAAAAAGTGTCAATGTCTTTGCAAGAACCTTTGCCAAAATCTTTGATTTCGAGTAGAACAGAATTATAGACCTGAAGTTACCTATTATGTACTCCTTGGGCAAGTCCATTCTCAGCATTGTCACCAATGCTGCCAGTTGCAATTAACAGATGCTAAAGATGATTGCAAATAAATCAGGCTTGTAAGAATAACATTTGTAGAGCTGACTATATAGTTCTGGTAATTTGACTCTTGCATAGTTGCTCAACATGTTTGCTACTTCATCTGCTGAAGTTGGTTTTAAAGCATTCAACATCTTCAAACAAGAACTTCGATAGACCACTGATATCTATCGTCAGTTCTTTGTTCCCTGTGAACAACTTAGCAAAGTACTGCTGAAAAACTGCTCACATTTACAGGAAATCAGATAGCTCACACATGCTGCAGCCTTTGTTGTCACACAGTGCCTTTACAATCTAGGCCTATTGAACAATTTTTTCTGAGTTGTGTTTCCGAGCATGTACTGTAGCATAAACAATATATCCTTGGTGTGGTCAAGGTCAACTCAAACCATAAACATGTTGTATGCAATATCTTTTCTGTTTTCCTTTTCTACTCAGCAGCTAAAATTGATAGAGTTTACTCTAATTTTTTTTTAGTGAAACCCACTTTCTCTAATTAATAATTTGTACCTGTCAACTCCATCTAAACCAATTCATCTCATCTCTGAAACCTTTCTGTGCTGGGAATGATGTATGAAGTTTCCAGTTTAATTATGGACAATTTATTTTATAATTGACTAGCTGACTCTTATGAAAACTGTATGTGTCATGAATGATCCATTGTGGTTTGTTAAGTCCACATTAGTATATTCAGAAAATTCATGTGATACCTGTTAGAGATTATTTGAGTGGATGTACGAGACCTTTTATTCCCTCTCTTCTGTTAGCTACTCTCCACAATCTCTGTACTCATTTAAGATGTCATACCAGTCACTCACCAAGATTAATAAGAGAGAGTTTCCTAGTAATGTCTCTAGAAATCTGAAGAAATCCTGTTTAGGTTGGGGCATAAACAGTCCTACCCTTCCAGGACCACTGACCAACTATCAAAGCATAAGAAGATCATACTGTACTTTTTTGAAGCAACACTGCTAGGCCACTAAATCTGAGTTGGCTAAAAAAAGTGTAGACTGAAAGTTAGCTGAAAGAAGGTCAAACAAGTATATCTTTGATATTCTTTTTTCATTAATGATTGCACATATAGGCTTAGTGACTTGAGATCATTCAACAGGTGTTCCTGCTTCACAAATGAATGAATTTAAATAATAGATGAATTAAGAAGTTAGTGAGGGGAAGGTGTGGAGTGCTAAAACTTTTAGTAAAAGAAAAGGTATATGTTCAAGAAAGTGGTGTAAAACAAATAATATATAGGATGTGTAGTAGTGAAATGTTGATTGGTTTTTTGTCACTCTCCTATTATCCAGTCATTCACCCAATACATAGCATTACACAGATAACTGTGGTGTGTGCAATGCTGCCTTTTATTTTTAAACCTTTCACATGCAGGTGTGGCTGTGTGGTTAAACCATGTGACTTTAGGTTCAGTCCGACTGAGTGGCACCTTGGGCAAGAGTCTGGTGCTATAGCCCTAGGCTGACCAAAGCCTTGTGAGTGGATTTAGAAAGCAGAAACTAAAAGAAGCTAAAAAGCCTGTTGTGTGTGTGTGTGTGTGTGTGTGTATGAGTGTGTATCTTTGTGCTGTGTGTTCCTCACTGCTGGTGAGGTGTTGGTTCATTTACATCCATGTAACTTAATGGTTCAGCAAAAGGGACCAACAGAATAAGTAACAGTACAAAAAAAATTACTGAGGTTCATCTATTCGACTAAATCCTTCAAGTTGTACCCCAGGATGACTGCAGTCCAATAACTGAAACAAGTGAACCATAGAAGACATTTGCATGTAATGGATTTTAGCTTTAATTTAGAAATTCTTTTCTACTCCAGAGACAAGGGCGGAAATTTTGGGGGAGGGGGCCAGCGATTAGATTGATCCCAGTATGCAACTGGTATTTAATTTATCAACTCCAAAAGGATGAAAAGCAAAGTCAACCTCAGCGGAATTTGAACTCAGAATGTAAAGACAGATGAAATGCGAACGTTTCTGCCAGTTCACTGCTTTATTTTTAATTTAGAAATTAAATATACTTCTCTATATTAATAATATAAAAAGTCTATAATTTGATAAAAAAAAAATGCAGCTGAAAATAAAATCTATAAAGAGAGAGTATGATCATAAATTTTGTATATTTTTCAAAAGTAATTTAACTCCACCTAACAAAACCTAACCTATGACAATGATAAGTTAGATTCGGTTCAGTAAGGTTAGATTAGTTTCAGAAAATATACAAAACATTTGCATTACAAATACATTTCTCTTTACTAATAACAGAGTTAATAAAAGCCTACATTTGAATGTATTATATGTCAAACATGACTGCAATAAATCTAAAAGTACTAAAAGTACAAAACGTATAATTTTTAGTCAGCTTGCTCTATTGTAATGACACTTTTTGGATGTTCATATACTATATAGGCGTAGGAGTGGCTGTGTGGTAAGTAACTTGTTTATGAACCACATGGTTCCAGGTTCAGTCCCACTGCGTGGCACCTTGGGTAAGTGTCTTCTACTATAGCCTCGGGCTGACCAAAGCCTTCTGAGTGGATTTGGTAGATGGAAACTGAAAGAAGCCCATCATATATATGTATATATGTATGTGTGTGTGTATAATATGTTTGTGTGTCTGTATTTGTCACCCCCCCCCCCCCCAACATCGCTTGACTACCAATGCTGGTGTGTTTACGTCCCCGTAACTTAGCGGTTCGGCTAAAGAGACCGATAGAATAAGTACTAGGCTTACAAAGAATAAGTCCTGGGGTCGATTTGCTCGACTAAAGGTGGTGCTCCAGCATGGCCACAGTCAAATGACTGAAACAAGTAAAAAATAAAAGTATCTTTTATCTTTTACATATTTATTTCAGCTTCTCTCTACCAAAACCACTCACAAAGGCTTTGGTCAGCCTAAGATTAGAGCAGAAAATACCTGGCCAAGATTCTATCTAGTAAGATTGAATCTGGACCCATGTAATACTTATTACAGAACTTGGCTTGACTTGGCTTCATGCTCTTGCTTGTGGGGCTGGGGTCATTCCAAGTTATTGGTCTCAAAGGAGTCATCTTGTGTAGAGCCAACCAGGTCACCAGTGCTCTCCATCATTGGCTGTTCCATGCCAGCCCTTCTGCATCCTCTAAAGTGATGTCAAGCCTCTGGAGATCTTCCCCAATCATGTCTATCAATCTGGTGTGAGGCTTGCCACGAGGCCTCGTCCAGCCTGTAGCTGCTGTGTCAAACAGGTGTAAAGTAATAATTCTTTTTAGATAATGTATTTTTAATGAACCTCATATGGAAATCATAAATCTTAGCTTATACCAATGAAATAGTGGGAATAGATCAGTTTAGGTGTCATAAACTTCAAGCAATTGGAATTTTGATGTCCTGACTAAACTAATTATAAATATTCTATTTTTGCATATGCTAAATCTTTGAAACATCTGTATACACAAGCAATGACAATAAGTTGGTCCTTCTCCAAACAGTTCAATTTAATAAAAACATTTAATAAAAACATTTAATAAAATCTACACAAGGGTCTTGAGAAATGTGTCAGACATCTAAATATAAAGCCAACAATAACAATCAAGATTAAAATAAAATCTAAGAATAAAAAAATAACTAGAAAAACACTTTCTGAAATAGTTAGGAATAAATTAATGTTGGCAATATATAGCAAATAAAAATGAAGAAAACTATTTAAATCAGATCGATATTAGGATCATAACTAAATATAAAATCAAATAAGATAATTAGCAGCCTCAGTAATTAAGTGTAACTTTGAATATAGTAAATTATAAATTGAGCAAAAAGAAAAAAAAACATAGCAAAAATGCTTGTGATAAGATAAAAATACACAACAGTAAATCCAGTGTAGACAAAATTTGACTGAATGAGAGTGGGATATGGTTTGACAAAACAAGAATAGTCTGTTGAGTACAATACACTAAAGGAGAAAAAGCCTCTAATAATAAGAAAATTATAATAAGATAATTACAATTATAAATGTACAGTATTATAGATTGATTTAAGCCAATCTTACAATCAGTTTTGCACCAGATATATGACAGGGAAGTTATCTAAATACATGTGTTGGCCATCTCCATCCTGTTATCTAATATTCAGTGTGAAACCAAATGATAAGACAGGTTGAAATGGGTCTATAATACTGAACACTTTGATTAATATACAAGTAAAAATATATTATTTTCTCTTGATTAGGAGACAAATAGGTACAGCATACAACTGAAGAGAAGAACAGTACACTAGTTAAAAAAGCAAAGAAAATACATAGAGTATGAATTCCTTGTTATGACTAAAGATGTAAACACAACAATGTCCTAACTGGTGAGTATCAGGCAAATATGAATAAGATTAAGGTAAATCTGTAAGGATGTTAAAATAGTTGGCCAAAGAAACTATCTTAAAAATGTAACCAATCAAGAGCAATATATTATGTACAGATTATGCAGTTGACATAGGTAGTATTATTAAAGACAGATTGTTATAAAGATTGACCTTTTGTCAATATATCAATCTCTTCTGAACAGAATATTGCTTGGGAGTAGAGACTGAGAACTGTCAAAATAAAAGGATTGAGAGACAGAGAATGAAAATGTATGTGGAAGATCAGAGTAGTTAGCTCTCTGATATTTAAATGATCAAAATGTAGAGAAAATTGTTTATTGGGCGTTTTCAGCTTAAATAAGTGTCAGGAGTATGTTTGATATAGGAAATTAAAATTTCCTTATGTAGCTAAAGGTACTTTCATAGGGTTAAAAAGCTTACTTTGCAATCACATGCATGGTCTTGGGTTCAACCCCACTGCATGGCACCTTGGGCAAGTATCTTCTACATTAATCTCAGGCCAACCAATGCATTATGAGTGAAATTGGTAGAAAGAAGTTATGTGTGTGTGTGCATGCACAGGTGTCTGTATTCATGTCTGTGTATGTGTTTATGTTGTTTATCAGAGCAAAACAAAAAGTTTTGTATGAAGAAGTTTAAATTAGCAATTCAATAAAATATAGATCAATAAAATTAGTACCAAACTGAAATAAGTACTGGGTTGATATGAAAATCTCTGAAGATGGTTGTTCACCAAGGTTGCAGTCCAATGACTGAAACCAGTAAAAGAATAACAGAATGTATTTATAAATTATTCAAATGTCAGTAATTCTGCAACAATCAGGACGTTATAATTGCTAGCATGCAACAATGATGTTTAAACACGCAGAATCCTTAGAGCTTATCCGAGCTTTCAAATTTGCCACTTCTTCCTTGTATAGTATTTGAAGTGCTAAGAATTATTAACAATAGACATTATAGAATTAAAAATCGTATACAGAAAGAAAAAAAAATTCTATGCATCATATATCCTGACATAAAAAAAATAGTATTATTTGATAGAGTACAGATAACTTGATAGTGTTCTCTCCTAAAAATATATAGGTCTGGCTGTGTTGTAAGAAGTTTGCTTCCCAACTACATGGTTCTGGGTTCAGTTCCAGTCTGTGGCACTTTGGACAAGCATTTTTTACCATAGCCTTGGGCCAACCAAAGCCTTGTGAGTGGATTTAATAAATAGAAACTGAAAAGAAGCCCATTGTATATATCATCATCTTTTACCATCTGTTTTCCATACTGGCATGGGTGTGTCTTTGTGTCTGTGCTTGTTCTCCACCATGGCTTGCCAACCGGTGTTGGTGTGTTTATGTCCCATGTAGCTTAGCAGTTTGGCAAAGAGACCAACAGAATAAGTACTAGGCTTTTTTTAAAAAAAAAAAAAAACAAGTACTAGGCTCGATTCATTCAACTAAAGATTCTTCAAGGCAGTGCTCCAGCATGGCCACTAATGACTTAATAACTGATGCAAGTAAAAGATAAAAGATAAAAAACATAGAACACAAAGACATAGGAAACACACGAAACTTCTATACAGCCAGCTGAGCTGCTAAAATAGCAGTCAAATTGGCTTCAAATCACACCTGACCACTATAATAAACAGGAAAACAGTCATAACTATATTACATCTGAAAATAAGATGGGATGATTATAGGTGTGTCATCTTTGACAAGAATCTAACCTCTGACCCATAGCATAGCTAAAATGTCAGGGCTGATATGAAACGTTTAAACAACACTGCATGCATTAGAAGGCACATGAAGGAGACAAATGTCACTATAATCCTTTCTATTACAGGCACAAGGCCTGAAATTTTGTGGGGAGGGGACTAGTTGATTACATCGACTCCAGTACTTGGCAAGTACTTATTTTATTGACCCTGAAAGGATGAAATAATAATTGCAATAATGATATTTCCAAATTTTGGCACAAGGCCAGCAATTTTAGGGGAGAGGGTAAGTCAATTACATCAGTCCCAGTGATTTACTGGTACTTATTTTATCAACCACAAAAGGATGAAAAGCAAAGTTGACCTCAGTTGAATTTGAACTCATAGCGTAAAGATAGACAAAATGCATTTTGCCTAGTGTGCTAATGATTCTGCTAGCTCACTTCTTTCAGATAATAATAATAATAATAATAATAATAATAATAATAATAAAAACAACAATCCTTTCTACTAAAGGTACAAGGTCTAGTCGATTACATTGACCCCAGTAATTGACTGGTACCTATTTTATTGGCCCTGAAAGGATGAAATGCCATAATAATAATAATAATGTTTTCAGGCCAGCAATTTTAGGGGAGGGTTAAATTGAATACATTGACCCCACTGTTTGACCAATACTTATTTTATTGACAACACCAAAAGGATGAAAGGCAAAGTCAACTTTGGTGGAATTTAAACTCAGAACATAGCCATGGATGAAATACTGCTAAGCAAACCGTCCAGCATGCTAATGATTCTGCCAGCTTGCTGCCTTACTACTACTAATAATAATCCTTTCTACTAAAAGCACAAGGCTTGAAATCTGTGGGGGAGGGGACTATATATTGACCTCCAGCGTTTCACTGGTACTTAATTTATTGATCTAAGAAGGATGAAAGGCAAAGCTGATCTCGGTGGAATTTGAACTGAGAATATAGCAGCAGACGAAATACCGCTAAGAATTTTGCCCAATGTGCTAATGATTAATGATTCTGCCAGCTCACCACCTTACTACTACTACTACCACTGCTGCTGCTGCTGCTGCTGCTGCTACTACTACTACTACTACTACTACTACTAATAATAATAATAATAATAATAATAATTCTTTTTACTAAAGGCAAAAGGCTTGAAATTTTGGTGGAGGGGCTAAATAGTCAAATACCAATGGGTATCAACTAATCCCTCCCTTCAGAAAAAAATGTTGTTGCTGTTATTATTATTTGAAACTTGAAGTCTTTCACATGTGCTGTCTGTGCAATATCTGCAACATAAAACAGCAAGATAAGATATCAGTTGTTAAAATCTTAGAAAAATGTGATATCTCCAGCATTGAAAGCATGCTGTTGTGAATTTAGTGCAGATGAGCAAGATATGCTGTTCAAATGCAAGATGATCAGATTCCATAAAAATTCTTTTGTATGGTCAAATCACAAAAGTCTGTAGCTTAATTTAACGGCTTGGGAAAGTTATTGCCTAGATTGATCTGAACGACATAAAATGTGCTATGATGCATCTAAACATTTTGAGTTGAAGAAACAGAACAATAAAAGAATTATATCCTGCAATTAACAGACACATTTGTCCAATCCCAGACAAAATCAAAATCATAATTGTCTTCATTGTAACTTCTTTGCAAAATTAATACTTGGACTCAAATAAAATAAATAGATGCAGCTTCTTTTATTTTTAATCTTTTTAATTAAAAAAATTCTTTTATTCAAATGATAATGGTAATAATGATGATGATGGTGGTCACAGGAGTATGTATGTGTGTTTGTGTTTTAATCCATTTTTTAAAAAACCCTTTTCTTCAAATAATAATAATAATAATAATGAGATGATGGTGGTCATAGGAGTATGTATATATGTGTGTTGTGTTTGTGTGTGTGTTTGTGTTACTTTGTCTTGACATTGTATAATAGTTGTAAAATAATTGTCATACAAGCAGGGTCATTCCTTTCCAATATTCTGTGAGAACATGTTTGACCATAGGAAAATATTACCTTGCTTGGAAAACAGTTGACAAAATGGGTGCAGGGAGTTTTTTTTTTGCCTCTAAACCAGCCAAATGATGTGAGTGTGGAATTATGAAATTTTTTAAGGGAAAATGTTAGTCAATATCATCAACCTCAGTCCTTAACTGGTTCTTTATTTAATTGACCTCTGAGAGATGAAAGGTAAAGTTGGCCTTAGTGGGATTTGAGAAAGGGTTTATAAAGAGTCAGAACAAATATTATAAGTCATTTTGTCTGATGTTCGTAAATGGTTTTGATTTAGGCACAAAAGTCACAATTTTGAGGGAAAGGAGTAAGTTGATACCACTGGCTCCAGTATTTGATTGGCACTTTATTTTACTGACCCCAAAAGGATGAAAAGCAAAGCTAACTTCAGCTGAATTTGAACTTAGAGCATAAAATGTGGGAAAGAATACTGCAAGGTATTGTTTCAGAATTTCTAACAATGTTGCTGAACCAATATCATGAACCAATATCATAATAATATCATGATAATCCTTTCTAATTTTTACACAAGGCCTGAAATTTGGGTGGGGGGGGGGCTAGTCAATTACATGGACTCAGTGCTCAACTGGTACTTATTTTATCAACCCTGATAGGAAGAAAGGCGAAGTCGACCTCAGTGGAATTTGAATTCACAGTGTAAAGATGGATGAAATGCTGCTTCACATGTTGTCTGGTGTGTTAAAAATTATCAGTAATAATAATAACTTTTTAACATAAGCACAAGACCACAAATTAGGAGAAGAGGGATTAGTTGATTATATCAACCCAGTATTTAACTGGTACTGTATTTTATTGATCCCAGAATGAAGAAAGGCAAAGTTGATTTTGGCAGAATTCAAACCCAGAATGTAAAGAGTTGAAACAAATACTTCAAGGCATTTTTAGCAACACCTTAACAGTTCTGCCAATCCACCATCATAATTATTGTTTTTAACATAGGTACAGGGTCTGAAATTTGGGGATGGGGGATCAAATCGACTTCACTGCTTGACTAGTGTTTTATTTTACCAACACAGGAAGGTAAGTTAAAATTCACTAACTTATTACCTCACCGCTGAAGGCTGGGTTATGAGAAACAGCTGGATAAAGTGATTCTGTTATTATTATCATGATAAACAATAACAGAGATACTATTTCTACCACTGGCAGCACACCAATTGTCTGCATTGTTTCTCTTGGTATCATTATCCTCTTTGTCACTATTATTATTGCCATCTTCGCTAGATGTGCAATGTCAGTGTGCACATATGACAGAATGCAAGCATCTTGAGAGAAAAATTGGGCATAAGAGGTAACAGACGTGGTGTGCAAGGGAGAAAACTGTACCAGTATGGTCATATGATGCATATGGACAAGGACAGCTGCATAAAAAGATGCTGATCTCTAACTGTCGAAGGAACCTGTGGAAGAGGTAGACCCAGGAAGCCATGAAATGAGGTGGTGAAGCATGATCTTCAGATTTTGAGTCTCATGGAAGTGATGACAAGTGATTGAGACCTTTGGTGATATGTAAAAGGCACCCGTACTGGTGACACATAAAAAGGTACCCACTACACTCTTGGAGTGGCTGGCATTAGGAAAGGCATCCAGCCTTAGAAACCAAGCCAGATCAGACAGGAGCTTGGTACAGCTCTCTGGCTTACCAGTCCCAGTCAAACCATATAACCCATGCTAGCATGGAAAGTGGATGGTAAATGATGATGATGACGATTATTGCCATCACCATTACCATCACAGCCACCACTGACCATAACTACAGAATGATTAACCTCATCATATTTACCATATCACTTTTGGCCATTGCAATAAATAAAATAACATATAATCAATGTTGTTGTTGTTATCATTACCACCATCCTCCATCACTATCATCATACCACCACCAGGAACACCACCACCGCCTCCATGATGATCGTCATTATCATCACTTCCAGCATCCCTAACATTACTGCCATCATCAACATAACTATCTACTTTAAAATCATGCATTTAAAATATCATCACCAATATCATCTACTTCCACTGATACTATCATTGTTATTATCATTGCTATTCTCATCATCATCTGCTTTCTCTTGATGGTTACCAATATCATTGTTGTTGTCATTATTTTCACCCTCTTCACTTTCATAATTATTACTATGACCATCACAATCATAATAGTCACAATAATGTCTGTAGTTATTGAGAGAATGCTGACTGTTTAATTTGTCTATTTATTTATTCTATCATTCACTTATATGTTAAGGAATGCCCAAAGCAGACAAAACAGCCATAATGTTTAAGACAGCTGGAATAAGCAGTTCGTTATTGCAAAGAAGACAAAAACCAACCCTCAATCATGGCACTAAAGATTGGTTTAGCTTTACCACTTCTTGTATCTATTGTTCTTGAATTCTCACAAATGACTGTTTCTATTGCTAGCTGAGGACAGGAAGGTTTTCGCTTAGCAACAATATTAGATCTTTGTAATGATTTGCTGTAAGTGCTTTGTTAAACAAAGTTGTATGTTTAGTGTAAACACATGAGACTGAAAAAGAAGATTTAGACTTTGCATCTATTTACAAGCATGTGTCTGCATCTGTATGTATCTGTATCCATGTCATGTGTTTACAATTATCATGATAAAAAATGGTTTTGTGTACAAATATGTAACTTAGCAATTTTATATTGATTAATAAAATAACTACCAGAGTAAAAAAAGTATTAGGATCAATATGATCAATTGAAAACTCTTGAAAGTTATTCACCTTCTTGACCACAGTCCAGTGATTCAAACCAGTCATTTACTTATCATTTTGTCTCATATACACTCATTCTCTTCTCTCTGTTCCTTCATTTACTTTCAGTCCACAAAACATTTGAACTTATTTCTATTATAAAAATGCAACCTGTCTGTCTCCATTTCTGTTATAAAATATTTTTTTTTGCTAGCCAAATGAATAAGGACAGTAAGTGTTCATCACAGATTGGTGAGATTAATGTAGTTGATGTAAAACATTTGGAGGTCAATATTTGCAGAAAGAATGGTCAGGTAAGAAATTTCAGGTGTTTGCTGTCTTAGGAAAGAATTGAACAAAGATTTTAGTTTAGAATACAGAAAATGAAACACAGGCACCGTAAGAGTGAGAGAAGAGTAAAGCTCAAGGGGTTGGGTGTATCTGGATAGAAAGCACATGCAGTTAGTTAGTTCAGAAGAGTCGAGGCTATTGTAATATCAATAAAAGAAGCAAAGAAATTGAAACTAGACATTTGTGAGCAAGTTAAAGTGTGAATCATTGTCAAATTGAGAATGTGATTGCAGCATCACCATCATACCATATATATATTCAGTACTCCAATATGGTTCATACTTGAGCTTTCTAGAAGTTGAACAACTGATCAGGCCTGAAGTATTCCCTGGCTTTAGAAAGAAATCCTAGTCTTTATGATGCAATTTTTTGTGATTTTGTATATGTGGGTTTCCTATGAGCATAATCTACTTGCCATTTTTATTGCTGCACTTATGTCCATTTTTCTATGCTGGCATAGATATTATCATCAAAATTTTATATTCATTTTCCCAAGCTGCCATGGGCTAAGTGGCATCACAGTCCACTTCATCTTGCACATACAGTAAGAGAAAATTGGCTTGTGAGGAATTCTATATGTGGTTGCTCATTCTACTAGAATCATACTATACAACATAAGGAAATGAAAGAACACATTGGACACAATGTAGTCTGACATACTCCTAAAAAGACAGGCTGGTTATGGCTAGAATGCATTTAATTGCAAGTTCAGTCAGATAGTCAGGGTTGATCAGGAGCTAAACAACATCTGGTCAAGTAAGGCATTATGTATATCTTACTGTAGTACTAAATAGGTTGTTCCATGTGAAGAAAAGTACAAGTCATCTCTGTCTGGTATCAGTTTTTATTTAAAGTTACTATCCTTCTAGACTGGTAACTAGCAGTGCAGCTTTCAAAGTTCATGTCCTGCTCATATGTTCCTTTGGACATGTTTTCTATGGTGAGATACACTTCCTATCAACAACCACATTAAACAATAACTGTATAAAAGACTCAATATGTAAGAAGAATAAATAAATTCTTTTTTGTTTTTTTGCAGTTTTGACAACTAATCTTTGCCCACTGAAACTCTTTAAACTGCAATGAAACATTGAATGCTTGTTAAACAATACCGTGAGGTAAACCATTCACTATGAGTGATTATCTGTGCTGACTTTTAATACCTTCATTTTTTGCATTATAGAGGTGTGTATTCTGGGTATGCTGGGCAAGTGCTTGCACACACACAAAAGATGAGAAATTCATCATAGATATTAAATTCACTCAATAATATATTCATGGATCATAATAGGAAACTAATCTTATTAACAGCCTCTTATTATGTGAAAGTGGAATGCTAAAAATAACAGACAGTCTAACAAAGATTGGAAAAGTCATTTCAAGTGTTTCTATAAAAGAGTTATAAAGCCGTATGCAAATGATCCAACTGTGTACTAACAAACATGTGTAAATATACTGTAACAAATTATGATTGATGATAGTTGAGCAAACACAAATCTAGATTAAACATATTTATGAAGTTTTGGCCCAAGTTACAGAAGGTGAAAAGTTTTAAGTTAAATATAGTATGAAAATGATATGTCACGGCAGTAAATTGGTAGATCATGAAATTGTTCCAATAACACTGATAGTAAAGAGAAAGTATTTTGTAAAGTTAAGTTACATTGAGCAAAAGCATGAATCTAATCTAGAATATTATTGGTGTGGCTTTGCGTGATGAATTAATTGTTAATTACTCATTAACAATTTATGAATTAACTGTTATAAGCAAATGAGAAGTAATATGCTTAACTTTGATGTAATTTTCCTATAAACACCAAACAATTAATTTTTTTAAAGATAATCCCTCTTATATCGGCAACTGACAAAAGTCCTTATAATCATTATCATCATCATCATTTAGCATCTACTTTTCATGCTTGTAGGGGTCAGACAGCTTGACTGAAACTGGTAAGCTGGAGAGCTGCACCAAATTCCAGTCTGATTTGGCATGGTTTCTACGGCTGGGTGCCTTTCCTAATGCTGGACACTCCAGGAGTGCCACCATAAATGATAATTTTTTAGCAATAAATAACATTTATATGAAACAAATTGTATACTGTCAAAACGTGTTTGCTTGCTTATCATTTAACTTCACTTCTAATTTGCCATTTCAAATGGCAAATTAATTTAGCTTTAGCTCCCTTTGTCAAAAGAGTTACAAGAACATTTATTCAGTAATGAATGATGGAAATACAAGCTCAAAACACTATTAGCCACTCCACCTTGAGGAGTTAAGAAACTTTGTACTACATATTTTCAGCAAATAAAAGATCCAAATGCTATAGCTTGGAGAATATTTGAAAGACTGGGAAAGGAGTTGACTCTTTATTAGAAGCAACAATCCAAAACGAAGATATGAGATAGTGCAATTTTTTGAAGTACATGATTGATTTTGTTCTTTTTTGGAGGGGAAACCTGGTTTAGCATTTGGCAGATCATCACACTGAATAGTAAATCAAGCAATGAGAACTTATCTGATCTAATAGAACTGCTTTCAATTTAAGATTCTACTTTCCAAGAGCATGTGCTATAGATACAGAATACCAACTCAGAATGTTCTAATCTTGTGAAGGAGTATATTTTACTGGAAAGGAGATCTTCAAAATATTTCACTGACAGTTATTTTGGTTGCAATCCCTTAACTCTTCATGTGTTGAACAGACAAAATTTCTGTTGAGGTAAATTAATACAAGATTTTTTAAGTTCAAGAATGCAGCAATAAACAAAGGGAAGAAGATAGGTCAGTTAATCATGAACACTTTGGAGGATCATACCATTCCCCAGAGTAATTGCAGAGCATAAGCACAGAGCAATGGTAATAACATAGCAAGGAAGTACAATGGTGTCCAAGTAAAAGTATTACGGCTGTGTTCAATAGTTATTTGTTCCCTGTGTGGCTATCATACTATCAATTTGTGTGAAAACAATACAGCTGAATGCATATTGGAAATCATAACATATTGGAACAATTTGAAACAATTTAAAACTTGTTTAGTTCCAGCTCTAAAAGTAATGGGAATTACTTTAAATCTTTAGCATTCATATTATTCTGTCCAATGAAATGCTTATTTATTCACATTATTTTGAATTAATCATGCATGGTTTCATAATTTTAAGATTTTGATGATGTGATTGCTTATTTTTAGAATGACATTGTAAGGTAGGAAAGAGATACTGGATCAGGCCAGTTTAAACATAAAACAGGTAGAATATTTGGGTTGGCTATGGCCAATTTAAAAGCTAAAGGCTTAAAATTACCAAGGGTTAAATTACATAGCATGTCATATATCATTCTCACTGCACTGTGTACATAGTTAAGACACTTCACTTTTATGATCTTGACTGTTTTATTAGTAAATAAGTATCACAGTGGGAATACATCTTTGCAGTAAGCACAGGAATACTATAAAGTCGAGTTTATCATCCATTTCATGGACCAAATTTACCTTTTCCTGTAAGTATGGAATAGAATAATCTTAGTTATGTTGACTTATTTGAGATACAGTAAATGAAGATAAAGTCTTCACTGTTGCTCTGGCAACACAATGAATTATGGGATTCGGCACTATTTGCCAGCTTTTAAAATTGTAACATCCATTAATTACTTCAAGTAATGTTGATGTGTTACAACAAATAATATGGCTTGCAGGTAAGTTTGGCATATCTTTTATGTTATAGATTAAAATATATAAATGCAACTATCACATTCATAATATGTTTGGAAAATATTGCTAGCAGTATTTTAAAATTTAGGAACTATATTCTTAGGGTGTCTTATTCATTTCTCTCTTCCCCCACCTCTGATTGCATGCCATTATATATTTTAAATGTAAATAATTATCTAAGAAAAATATTTTTGGAATAAGTGAACCAAACATGCAGTTAACTAATGCTGTTAAATGGTAACAAGAGTGAGGAAAGGAATGTTGCAATATTCTCATCAATAAACAATCAAAGATTTTTTATCATTAACCCTTTAGTGTTTGCATTATTCTGCCAAAATTAATCCTTTTTTATCGACATTGTTTTGAACTAATCATGCATTATCTTGTAGCTATAAGATTTTGATGATGAAGCTGTTAATTTTTAAAATGATATTGTAGGGTTGGTGTGAGAGACCATATCTGGCCAGTTTGAACATAAAACAGGCAGAATACTTTTGGCCGGATATGGCCGGTTTAAATGCTAAAGGGTTATATCTTGAATATATAGTAGTTAACTAAGCTAATTGTTTAGTTTGGTGAACATGATTACAATGAGACAGAAAAGTTGGCAGATGAATAAATGGACACTCTCCATGCCTACACATATCTACCATAGCCCCAGCCGCTAACCACTCCAATTTCTCTTATCACCACTTGCTACAGTCACTTCTTCCCTACTTCTAAACATTTCCCCTCACATTCTTATGAAACACCACCTATCCCCTCTATACAACTTATGTTCACCCCCCACAGTACCTTGTATGTCCTGATACATTTCCATCACCATCTATTTCTCTCTCTTTCACTCTGTCTCTCTCAATTTTTCACTCTGAATCTCTCTTTCCTTTCTTTTCTTTTCCAACTGGGTTAGCCAAGTGCCTCCTCTATAGTAAGTATCTTTCTATTATACTTTAACTGCTCAACCAGCACAAAGCCACCACCTTCAGCATCACTTGCTCTTCCAGTTGGGGGGTCTATTTTCTTGCAAGTTACAGGGCAACCCCACTGATGCTAGTGCCACACAAAAAGCACCAGTGGTGGTGTCACATAAAAATCACCCAGTACATTTTGTAAAATAGTTGGTGTTAGGAAGAGCAATCGAGTATAGAAACCATACCAAAGTAAACAACAGAGTTTGGCACAGTTCTCTGACTTGCCAGCTCCTGTCAAACCATTCAAACCCATGCCAGCATGGAAAATGGACATTAATTGATGATGATGATGATGATGATGACATAATACAAACATAAACAAAACAAAAACAAAAAATAAAAGTCGAGCAACTGCTTAGACTAGGTCAAGGCAGTTGCTTGTCATCACATTGTTTTGACAAATGTGTTTGGAGAGAGGCTGGATTGAAAATGCTTGCAGGCTACACTGAATGAAAAAATGAAACCTTGATCATATATTGCTAAAAAAAAAAACAGCTTGTGTTTTTGATTTTTTATATTTTAATTTTTTTAAATGGTGTATGTTGTAATGAAAGAACCACTGCATATTCAGCCCTTTAGTAATCATATTATTCTGTCAAATGTAATGCTTATTTATTCACATTGCTTTGAATTTATATTGCATTATCTCATTGCTTCAAGATTTTGATGTTTATTTTCAGAATGACATTGTAGGGTTGGTGTGAGAGGTTGGATCAGGCCAGTTTGAGCATAAAACAGACTATTCAGGCCAGATATGGCCAGTCTAAATGCTAACAGGTTAATGAGGTAAAACTTCATTTGTGACATGTATGACATGGCAAGTAGAAATGGCTTGAAGCATTTTTTTAGCTAAGCTAAATGGGAATGATTGTGGCTTTGAAGTAAACTTATGTAGTACTGGTCACATTTACACCAATATTTACTTGCATGCTTCCTTCATTGAACAAGTAAACATTTTATGCCCATTCCTCCTTTTCTTAGAAACAACGTTTTATGTGAAGCATGGCCTAGTGGCTAGGGCATTGTACTTATGATCGTGAGATCATGGTTTCAGTTCCTAGAATGAGTGGTGTGCTGTGTTCTTAGCATAACACTTCATCTCACATTGCTCTGCGATCACTTCGACACTTGATGTGTGGCACACTATGCACATCTTCAGGCAGCATTGATTTGATGGAGGGAGTTAGCTAATGTACAGCACATACATTTGATCATTATAAACAAATCATTTGTACAGTTTGGCAAAAAAGCTGAACATACATACATCATCTTTGATGGGAGAGACTGTCATTAGAACAACGGTATATGAGATGTTTTAGCCTGTGTCATTCCATTCATTTAGGAAAGTGAAAACTTTTACTGCATAAAATATCATACTTGGGGAAACTTTCATTTTTTACTAAGTGAAGGAATCTCAAGTTTTTTTCTTTCTTTCCTTTTTTTATTTTGCTTCTTCCCAACCACATGGTTCTGGGTCACTCCCACATGTGGCACCTCAGGCAAGTGTCTTCTATTATAGCCCTGGGTCAACTAAAGCCCTGTGAGTGGTGTGAATGAATTTGGTTGACAGAAATTTTGTATGTGTGTAGGTGTATGTGTGTATGTGTGTGTCTTTGTGTTTGCCCCCTGTCACTGCTTGACAATTGATGTTGGCTTATTTCATCCCTGTAACTTTTGCATTTTGGCAAAAGAGACCAAAATAAATAAGTACCAGGTTTAAATAATAAGTTCAGGTATTGATTTGTTTGATGGCTGCAGTCCAATAACTGAAACAAGTAAAAGGTAAACAACAAAAAAATGACTCTTCCCAGACACATGAGAATAAAACATTGCTTTATTTGAAGCCACTATGAAAATAAAACTTTTACCCTATTTTTCAATACTGAAATCTGTTGTTTGTTAACCATAGATAGATGAAGAATAGAAAGATTTTCTTTTTATGCTATACCAACTATTTATGAAGTTAATGGTCTATTGTTTGCCAACTCCTGGTCTAGAAATTTTGATAGATAAGATAGATTGATAGACAAACAGACAAGTAGACAATTAAACTAGAAATTGAAATAAATAGATGGATAAACCAACATAAACAGATGGATAAACAATAAAAAAAAAATGACAGATTGATAGGAACATATAGATATACAGATATGCAAACACACATACACATTATCATCATCATCAAAATCATCATTTAACATCCATGTTCTAGGCTGGCATGGGTTGGACAGTTTAATAGAATCTGGTGGGCTCAAGGACTGCATTGTGCTCCAGCTTTGGCATAGATGCTTTTCTTATTGCTTTTTATCAGCTTTGGATGGATGCTTGTCTTATTGCCAACCACTTTACAATGTATAATGGATGCTTTTTCTCATACCACTGGCAGTAATGAGAACACCTTGCCGGTATGACAGAAGCTGGGGAGGGGGGAGCAGGCGTGTGATAGAGTAAGAGACAAATAGTGCCAATACCAACCATTCATAGTGATAGACACAATGTGGTCCAAAACAGCATCCAAAGGTTAGCTGTTACCTGCTACGTTCGTATGTATATATAATAGAGAGAGGACATTCAATAGAGTTTGCTACAACATTGTCCCTATGATATCTTGAAATACTACATCCTTTGCAAGTGTCACAGTATCTTTCTGAATTTGATGTAGACTTTCTGCTCGAGGAAATTTGTAATGTTATATATACAGTATAGTCATATGCTTTTCTAAGCACTATTTGAAGTTGAAGGTTTCACTTCATCTCATGACTCAGCTATATTATCCACAGCATCCACTATGTTAAATTTCTTCCAGAAATCTCTAACTGTAGGTTTATCCTCCTTGTCAATTGTTTTCATAAATTGTTTGGAAGTTCTCATATAATTTGTTTTGAAGTTAGCTATCACACCTTGATCCATCAGCTGGAGCAATGAAGTTATAGTCATGGGGATATATTCAACTCACACATTATCAGAAAAATCATCTAAGTTGGCTTGGTGTAGTGTCTAAAAGAAGCAATGCTTTTCTGGAAATATTGTGTCTGGCACTGTACCTTTCTACAGCTGGACAGAAAATATATGTAAATCACTTTTTGAAAAAGCTTTTAGTTATTCACATCTTCTTATTTGAATGCCAAATCAAAGGTAGATTAAATTTTGCATAACCCTTGAAAACCTTTGAATTTTTGGAGTGATGTGTGAGTAGGGGCTTTAATTTCATATTACTAGAGGCATTTCCTCCCAAAATAAGTGTCAGATGATTTTTGGAAGGTTTAAATCCTGGTGTTGATTTTCTTCTTGACAAGTGAAAGTTCTAGGAAGCATATGCTTCCAGAAAAGTGCAGTTTCATCAATGCTATATACTGGCTCTGGTGTGTAGTCCCCTTCAGCAATCATTTTCTTCAACTGATCAGGATAATTAGTAGCAGCCTCTGTATCAGCACTCACAGTTTCACCAATCATTTCTATGTTGTGTAAATTCATGTCCTTCTTAAACCTTTCAAACCAGCCTTTACTAGTCAAAAAAGGGATTTTCACTAGAAGTTTCACCTTCCTTTTTCTGCAAATTGTCATAAATTTTTGGCTCTGTTTTGAATTACCTTCATGTTTATTGACACATTATGCCACTTCTGATCCTTGATCCATACACTCAAAAGTAATTTTTTTTAAGCATCATGCTAGATCTCTAGAAAAATGTTCAGACAGTAAATGAAATAGTTTCTTGATTACTTGACATAATTTTCTTTTTCTTTGTTTCCTTGGTGAGTTAGTTATGGGGTTTTTGATTGAACTTTTGATCGCTTATACTTTTAATTTATTTTCTTCCTAAAAATATGTTGTTAATAAAATCATCAACTAGAAATGTTTGATTGACGAAAGTGAAAAAGAACAAACAAAAGGAAAAAAAACTGAAAGGGAAAATTGTAAAAATATCTTCCTAATCTGTGTAACCAGTGGTGACTCATAGATAAAATTAGTGGGTGGGTGCTGCTTCAGAAAAAATTTTTAGCCTTTGTTTTAATATTGTGTAAAAGGAAACAAACATATAAAAAGGAAATTTATACATAAACTTAATCGGTTTGCATTTTAGCCACTGCCAGTATGTTTAATTTGTTCACTGAACACTACTGCAAATTCCCTCTTGTTTGTCAAAAATCCCTCCTAAATCACAAAATAAGGGGAAAATCTGCCCTATTTTTCAAATCCTGGCAGCAACACTGTCTGAGATCCCCCTTTGGTCACAACACAGACCATGGGGTTGCACCTAGAAAGTTACCCTCCCAGGCACAAGTCCGGGCAAGGTTGTTTATGGAAGACCAGCAGTTGCCCATGCATACCAGCTCCCCTCTCCATGCCACCAGTGTTATCCAAGGGAAAGGCAAAGGCTGATACAGCTTGGCATCTTTGACATCGCAACTCATTTCTACAGCTGAGTGAACTGGAGCAATGTGAAATAAAGTGTCTTGCTCAAGAACACAACATGCAGCTCAGTCCGGGATTCGAGCTCACAACCTCACGATCGTAAGCTTGATGCTCTAACCACTAAGCCATGTGCCTTCACTACAGCAACACTGTAGCAGAATAATAATCTAATTCTACACTTTATCACATTCAAGAATACACACGTTTTAAAGCATAACACACATGGAGTTAAAAAGAAACACTATCTTTCACTAGCACACCAGGGTCAGCACTGTGTGAACAACAGTGCTCTCTTTCCCTAGTGTGCAGCTTCCTATCTCAGACATGTGAGCATGCACACAACAGCCAAACACCATATCACTGGAACTGTGAAGCACACAGTTCTATAAAAGTATTTTTGTATTTTTTTCATAAACTAGGGGATAGCTACTGACATTAAGCTTAAGGATTATATAATATACAAGTGTAAAGAAAGAATTAATGCGAAAAGGACTCATTATATTGAATGTTATTGATAATATTGAGTGGAAATAGGGGGTGATGCAGTTCCATAGTGCCTATACACAAGCCGCCACTGTGTGTAACTAACGTAAAAGATACACTAAAAAATGTGGTCAGTCAATACTTAGAAAATGGCTAACCACATTCAGAAATTATAAAACTGCTTTATACATTGACAGACATTTTCTCTCTTTTGCCATATATTGTTCCCAGATTGTCTCAAGATTTAATGTTTTGGCAATATAACTTAGATTTATCTCTGCATCAAGTCTTTTTAATACATCAAGTTTAATATGCAATGCAGACCCTTTACAGTTCTTTTTGCATTATGACCTGCAGGTCTACTTGATAGCTTCTTTCCAGATATCTTAAATTGAAGACAAATCCTACAGTAGTGGTGATTAGTTATTCACAACAAACAAGTAGTAAAAAAATTTGGACCAGGAAAGATCTGATTTGTGAGATTAGAATATTGTCTTATTCCTATTGATGCAATAATGAAAACAAGAGAAAGGTGAATGACTGAGGAAAGAGAAAATATTATATGACTGCAGTTAGCTGAAAGTTCACCAGATTTACTTGTACTTCTAACTTAAGACAAGTACACACACACCTCTACTCACACAAACTTACACACACACACACATTTATATACAAACACTCATACACACATACATATGTGTGCATGTACACACACATACAGGCACTCATACACAGACACCTATACTCCTGCAGACATGTGTTGGTGTACATGCTGATATCTGTTGTAGCCAGTTGGATTCAGAAGTTGGTGGGTTGATAGTGAGGACGATGTGGGTTGCATTGGTTTAGATGTTAGTGATGGTGTTTTGGTATTGTAGGTGTTGTAGTGGTTATATGGTTCTTGTTAATTGTATTGTGGCTGTTTAGTCTCAAGTCAGTCCTCATAAACCTGAGATCAAAGACATTTCATTCAGCTTTTAAAATACACTAGACTACTACATTATATGTTTTTACGTGAAATGAATTTTGCTTATCTACTTCATACTAAATATTACCATTGCTATTAGTGGTTGTGAGTGTGTTGATGATAGAAACATGCATGTACACATACATACATACATACGCACACATATATGCACACACACACATGTATGTATACTCATATTATGTACATTATATATACATGCACGAGTGTGCATGTATGTGTGTTGTAATGTGATGATAGTTTTTCAAATCTTCAACTATATACTTGATCTCAACTAAAATACAAGTGACCATTGGTCGGAGATTAAAGTGTAGCTTTAAATTGTATGCAATACAGGTTTCTGTAAGAGTGAAATTACAGATCGTATCCTGAAATTAATAGTCATGCTTTACAATTTCTGTAAGCATGAAATCCCATAACCTGAGGTAGTCATAAAGCAAGGGATTGCTGATATATTAATATACTAGCAGTAATACCTGTCGTTGATAGGGTAATTACTTTTACTGTTTCTCGGGAGCCACATTCAAAGTATTATTATATATGTAATTTACTCCTGTGTGTGTGTGTGTGTATTTTTATAAGAGAAAAATATGTAATAATTGAAGTAGAAAAAAGACGAATTTCATGCATGAACTTGTGTTTGCTTATTATATGACAATAATAAGTGAGTTGCATGTGTTATTTTATTTATTAATACAGTAATGACAAGTATATAATATTGTTATAAGAGAAAAAACATGTAATAATTGAAGTAGGAAAAAGATCAATTTCATACATGAATTTCTGTTTGTTTATCACATTCAAGAATATACACATGTTTTTAAGCATAACACACATGGAGTTAACTGAGTTGTATGTGTTATTTTATTTACCAATACAGTAATGGCAATTATATAATACACTTCATTTAAACAGGTAATTTACTCATTTGTAAATATTATGATAGTAATAGTAAATTAAGTTATAGAAGTATTCATGTTGCATTAAGAGTGAATAATTATCCATAAATAATGTCTTTTGTTTTATTTTGGGGTGCATAAGCAGAAAGATTTGCTTTTGCTCCCACGTATGATGCTCCTACATAAAGTTGGCCATGTGAAAAACATGATTGTTCAAGTTGCAATCCAGCAACTTTTAGCGTTTGGCTCTGACTTTTATTAATACTCATGGCGAAAGAAACATGAATAAGAAACTGTAGCTACTTAAATTGGAATGGGACATTAGATGGTGTAACTGGTAGGTGAGGAATGAAGATGGTCTTACATTTACCACAGCCAGTGAGAATATTTACCTCAATGCAGTTCTTCATGAGTTTGTGCACAATTAATCTTGTACCATTGCATAATTTTGGTTGAAACAAATTATGTAATAGCATAATAAGAAACCATTTTTTTCAACTGAAGACCATGAGAAAGTGTACCTGGTGGTTCATCAACACTGACTGACCATTGCTCCAAATTTCTCCCAAGACCCTCACAGAATAGCTGCTATGTTTCATTGTTGGCTGCAATCTTTTCACATCAAATTTTTGATCACAGAGTCTCCAGACTCACACTCGACCACTGTCAGAAAATACAGTAAATCTGAACTCATTGCAGAATATGACAGTGCCCCAAAATGTTAGTCGCCTCTTCATCATCTCACAGGCCCAAACTTCTCCGCTTGATATTGGTTGGTCAAAGAAGAGGTTTTCTTCTTGCTGCTCTGCCATAGTAACCAAGCTTGTGGAGATACTTGACAGCTGTTCTAGAACTGACATCTACTTGTTCTACTATGTCAGAGGCCTTGCAAGGAGGATTATCCTCTACACTTCTCTTAACAAAGAGAAGGGTCCTGTCAGAGAGCCCTGGTCATCCTGGGCAAGGTGATGTGGACTTCTTCACCTCTCTGGTGAATTGCATAGTCACTCTATTAACTGTAAA
Source organism: Octopus sinensis (assembly GCF_006345805.1). Taxonomy (NCBI): domain Eukaryota; kingdom Metazoa; phylum Mollusca; class Cephalopoda; order Octopoda; family Octopodidae; genus Octopus; species Octopus sinensis. The sequence goes on from NC_042997.1 coordinate 58,218,260, forward strand.
AAGTGGGATCCCAAGGTTTTCCACAATTTTACCCTGACTATGTCCACCTTCAAACTGACCCACAATATGGCCTCTTTGAAATTCAGACAGTTTCAAGGTTTCTTTTGTACATGACATGACTAAACAGTCACATATAGAACATGAAACAAACATAAAAATGTCAATTAATAAAAAATATAAACCATTACAAGCTAGAATAAACATATAACAATGTTTTATGGGGTGTCTATTTACTTTAGGCATGTCTATGTGTGTGTGTATATATATATATATATATGAAAACCTTTGATAAAATGTATCTATGGGTTAAAGTAGTAGAAAGGCCAGGGACCAACATAAAATCTCTGATCTGTAGAACATATACATTTATAAGGCATACTGTGGGATGGTGCAGAAACAGGACAATAACATACATTGAGGAGACAGCATATAGCATAGATGAGAGGACAGGTGAACAATGGCAGGAGATCAAGGAGGAGAGAAGCTTTTCAGTGCTCAACATGCTCAATTAGAACATGGTGGCTCAGTCAATAATATAGATGTTAAGATATTATCAACACATAGAACAGACACAACACTTAGACAGGTTATGGAGGCCACACATAAAGTAGTAGACAGACTGAACCTCAACAGAAAATTTGAATGGAATAATAACCTCTCCTCTTTCCACCGAGAAAAAAAAAGACACCAATACCAATAATATAATACATAAACCCATACACACATACAGATACTTAACAGAATGAGAAAGAAAAAGTAATCTATATATATATAAGTGAGGTTGTATGAGCAGGTGTGTAAACCTGCATAACTTCTAAAGTTCACAACTGACTTTCTCCAAACTGGGAACATACATTACTTATGTTCCAGAGATGATTTTAGACCTTAAAATTTTTCACATGAGTAATGGGCTCTTTGGGAGCAGAAAATACCCATTCCTGGATTATGTGGATAAGGGAGGTAACTCTTTGTGAAGTAACTTTCAGAAATTGATTGTCTTCCTTACATCCAGCACAATTACTCTGCTGAACGTTTTTCATCTTTTTAAAATATTGATATTAGTTAATGTTTTTTATTGACAATTAATTATTAACATAACAGTATTATCTCAGTTCATTGTATGTATTTCTTAAAATTTGCTAAGATATTGATATTATTTACCTTTTTTTATTGTCATTTCATTATTAATGTACAATTGTCATCTCATTTTATTATATTGTATTTCTTGACATAATGTCTCCAAAAAGGAGATCCTCCATTGGTCGAAAAATTATCACAATCTCAAATGGCTGTGTGAAAGAGCAATACTGGCTCCAAAAAACAGCACTGTAAGTAAAATTAATGAGCAGCTGCTGCAGTACCTTCCTAGATGCCTTCACATCTATAAGTCAGTCAATACAATCCCAGATCCAGAAAGGGTGGTAAATTATCCAACAGAATTTCTCAATTTGTTGGAGCCTCCAGGACTACCTCCCCACAAATTGGAACTTAAAGTGGGAACTCCAGTAATGTTATTGAGGAATTTGGATCCACCAACACTCTGCAATGGGAAATGCCTGGTGGTAAAGATGATGCTACATGTTATTGAGGCCACCGTTCTCTCTGGATGTGGAAAAGAAGAGGATGTTTTCATACTCAAGATTCCTCTTATTCCACTGGGAGCAGAAATTCCTTTTTCATTCAGAAGAGTGCAATTTTCTATTTATATCAGCTTTGTAATGTCTATCAATAAATCCCATGGTCAAACACTTTTTGCGGTAGGATTTCACTTGGAAGAATCATGCTTCCTGCATGGGCAATTAAATGTTGGCTGCTCTAGAGTGGGAAGCAAAAAAAAAATCTATTTGCATTTGTTCCACAAGGGAAAACAAAGAATATTATTTACCAAGAGGTTTTGTAGGAATTACTGCATTCTACGATGTGCTCCAGTATCCACTGCTCTTTGTGAATAGTGAAGATGGATACCATTTCAGCATAATGCCAACAAACCTGAAGACTGCACCAACAAAGCAGTTTCCTGCATGGACTTCAGTATCAAAACATATTCTCTAATTATTCCCACCAACCACGTGGTAAGCCATTATGCCTTATTTTTTCAAGCAATCCATTACTATGTATTCTGATGTGATTGCATTGGCTTAGGTTATGTTTCTTATTCTACAGCCTCACCAGTAAACCAATGTCAACCCTTTGCTTTCTACAACATTTCAACAGTTCACTTCCCCGTTGCAGCCCCTTTCTGGAATGTACCCATTTACATACAATATCTCCATTACTTCTACATCCATTCGACAGTCAATTTTATGATGGGTCATGTTAGATGCAGTGCCAACTGCCACCGATGAGAGTATATCAACTAACAGTTCTTCAGTGTGTCCAAAAATCACATATCCCATCTTCCCCAATTTTCCATGACAGGTTAGGGCCTGGAATCCTCCAAACGGACGCATGACATGCTGCTTAGTTGAGTTAACCCATCATTTACTCCACAAATATTTTGATGTCAATGCTGCACTTCCCGTATCACATTTTTCAACATAACTGTAATATATATATATATATACAAACTATGCCATTTTAATCCTGAGCAATGCTGGGTATCTCTGTTAGTAAATGAATAAAAGACTTGGGTACAAACAGTGTAGTAAACAAACTCATATACACACATAAAGCATGCATACTAAAACCATAGACATATGCACACACATACACATACAGATACAAATGTATGCACAGATAAGAATACATACCACAGAAAGACAAAAATGAACTAAGCAGAACAGGAATAGACACATGGAAAAGGTCACTGAAGAAGTTACAGCATGTGTAAATAAAGAGCCTTGACAAAGACTCTAAAATAGTAACAATAAAGCTGAAGTGAAGAGCAGATATGTAGTGCAGGTATTTAGTTAGCAAAATATGGCCATCCCCAAGTATATGTGTGTTTGTGTGTGTGCATGTGTGTGTGTATGTATGTCAGTAAGTCATAAACCCAAAAGACAATGCACACTGTAAGTTATAGAGAAGTAGAGTAATTAGATAAAGATAGTTATAGCTGGTCTTTGGGGTTGCTCTGGGTTTCACATCCATAAAGTGCTTAGCTTCACAGTGTTTCTTCAGACCATGTATATATATATATATATATATTGCCTCAGAGAGGCAATGACGAAAGACCGAGACCTCTGAAGATATGCTGTGAATGTGAAGACCCGACAAATAACGTGAGTTCATGGCTGTTTCCTGCACCAGCTTCACATAGAAGCCCCAGCCCATCCAAAGTACCTTGGATTGCAGGATGGCCTGCTGTGCTTACCTTGGATCGCAGGACAACCTGCTGTGTTTGAGGAGACCTGTTGAGACAAGTACATCAACATCAAAAAATCAAATGGAAATTGTAGTTGTGATACCTGTGCCGGTGGCATGTAAAAAGCACCATCCAAACATGGCCAATGCCAGCGCGCCTTGACTGGCTTCCGTGCTGGTGGCATGTAAAAAGTACTAACCAGTCGTGGCCATTGCCAGCCTCCCCTGGCACTTGTGCTGGTGGCACATAAAAAGCACCCACTGCACTCACAGAATGGTTGGCTTTAGGAAGGGCATCAGAAACACTGCCAGATCAGACTGAGCTTGGTGCAGCCTCCTGGCTTCCCAGACCCCGGTCGAACCGTCCAACCCATGCTAGCATGGAAAACAGACGTTAAACGATGATGATGATGATATATATGTATGTATATATGTATATATATATATATATATATATATATATATATAATATATAATTATATGCATATATACATACATATATGTACATACCTACATATATATGTATATATACATGCATATATGGGTACAGGACATCAAAAAATGTTGAACACAATGAGAAACGAAAACATAATATATATACATATATATATATATATATATATATATACACATACACTCACATATATAGGTATATAAACACATAGACACACATTTAATTGCACTGCTATGATATTGAAATAAACATTAAAGATAAGTTGATTAATTTTGATGGTTTGTGATAACAAATTTTAGCTTAAGCTTCTCTCCTCATTAATGAGACCAATTAATTTTGACATTAGTTTATCAAGAAATTGCTATATGTGACATCCTGCAGAGTAATTTCTAACTAACAAGGAAATAATCTTTCGTCTTAGTCACTAATCTGATAAATACTTATGGAATGGAAGATACAGATTAGAGAAGGAGGATTTACCAAGATTTAATATTTTTGGTCATTATGATCATCAATCACCTTACCATCAAGGAATGGTAAGGTGATTGACATTTGACTCAAGAATTAGTGTGTGTGTGTGTGTCTGTATATATATGCGTGTGTGTGTGTGTCTAGTATATATATATATACATATATATATAAATGTATATACATATATATATAAATGTATATACATTTATATATATATGTATATGTGCAATTAAATGTGTGTATATGTGAGTGTGTATGTATATATATATATATACATATAAATGTATATACATTTATATATGTATGTATATATATAAATGTATATACATTTATATATGTATATACATATCGATACATAAGCACATATATATATATATATATACACATATATATATATATATGTATATATATTATATATATATATATACACATGGTATTGATTCCAGAGACAATAAGGGAACTAGGCTACTGGAGTTCTGTGATGCATGTAACCTTTTAATCTGCAACACTAACTTCAGGAAGCCAGACAGCCACCTGATAACTTATCAATCAGGTGACTCTGCTAACTATCACGCCATCTGATGTGGTTTTTTTAAACCAGACAATGTTTTGAAAAGACACCTACATAGAATGCACATCTGATTTGGAGCACCAAGAGCTGCAGTTAAATTCTGATCTTTGTGGATCTTAAAATGTCTTTTGATGCCTCCATTAGATTTGCAGACCTTCTGGCATACATTGTATTCAAAGGTGTGCACAGACATATAGGCAGAATAGTTGGTAGAGGTTCATTTTCTATGGGTTCACAAATGAGTTTTGAGCCCGACAAAAGAAAGGCTTGGTCAGTCACAAACTGTGCACACAAAAAGATCATATATACATATATATACATACACACACATCATTATCGTTTAAGTTTGCCTTTCATGCTAATATATATATATGTGTGTGTGTGTGTGTGTGTGTGTATATATATATATATATATATATATATATATATATATATATATATATATATATATATATATATATATATATATATATATACAGGGTGTGTAAGATATTTGAGGACAGATTTGTTTATAAATAAAACAGATAACAACAGATAAATTTATTTATCAAAAAATACCGAGGATAAAAATAAACCTTCTTTTCTATAATGTTATTCAATAAAGCCACCTTCAGCTTCAACAACTGCTTCTATATGAGATCTAAATCATCTACATACTCGAATCAAGTGGTCCTGGTTTATTTTGGACATTACTCTAACTATGGCAGCTTTGAAAGAATCTTTGGTGTTATGAACACATTCATTGACCTCTCTCTCAACAATGCTCCACATGTAATAGTCCAATGGATTGAGATCTGAGGAATTAGGGGGCCAAATGTTAGCGGGTTATGTGATCATGAAAATTTTCAGCCATCCATTCCTGTGTTATTAGAGCCATGTGTGATAGTGCAGAGTCTTACTGAAACCCATATGACCTTCCATTACATACACTGTCTATCCATGGCTTAGCAATTATTTCCAGGATCTCAATGTAGGTGGCAGAGTTAACTCTAAGGTCCTGTGGAAAGAAGTAAGGAGGTATCACATGTACTTCATTGCTGACAACCCCTAAAACCATGACAGTTGCAGGAAATTTTGTATGCATAACACTTGGAACTTCAGAAGGGTCTGCACATAACCATCTGTCATTTCTTCAGTTAACTTTTTGATCGTGGTTGAAGTTTTCATTGTTTGAGAAAAACCAAATCAAATCTTCTGCTGAATTTTTCAGTTTGTTTAAGAACCTTTTAGATCTGATGCAGTGATTTTCTTTTGCTTTTTCTGACAAACTGACCTTTCCTCATCACATAAGACTTGTATCTGATGTCTTCATGGATAACATTTCTAACTTTTCCTTCTGACACATGGAGATCTTTTGCAATTGACCTCATGGACTTTCTGGGATTGTAATCAATGGTCTGTTGAACTTGATGGATAAATTCAAGTACTCTGATGGTTTCAGAGCATTTAGAATGCTTTTTTATGCTTTGGTACTGGTGATACGTTTCCGCCTTCGGTCTCTAGCTCCTTACAAACTTTGTAAGCAAAAGATTTGACAACTTTTAAAAATCGAGATATTTCTAAATCGATATCCTCAGCCTTTATAATCACAATAAAAGCATGTCTCTTCATTTCTTGAGTAAGCTGAGGATCTGCCATTATTATTTTCTGAAACAAAGATTATACAGAGTGAGCAAAAAGTGCAGCAATGACCCAAAAAAGGTATGTCCTCAAATACCTTACACACCCTGTGTGTGTATGTGTGTGTGTAAATGTGTGTATGTATGTATGTATATGCAGAGTGGGGCAAAATGACCTGACACATTTGTAGGTTTAATAAAGCGAAATAAAATAAATAATGATAAAAGTGTTTATATTTTCCAAATGTACATATAATGCCATTTTGTTTCATTTCATTTCAGATTACCCATATGGATTGGACAGGTGAGCATTGCACCTTCATTGTGGAAACATTTATCAAGAACAATGAATTGGTAACTGCAACGCAAAGAACATTCCATGTGCATTTTAGGCTTGGTAGACATGATCCCCTACCTTGTTTGAAACATGATTTTATTATGGGTTACGAACTTCAGAGCTAGTGGTTCAGCATTGATACGAACATCAACTGGCTGGTTGCGGACCGCCAGAACTTTGGAAAATGTGGCAGTGGTAAGAGCTTCAATTCAACAGTCTCCACAACATTTAGCAAGGAAACACACCACTGCTCTTGGGCTTTTCAATAGAAGTTTGAGAAGAGTTGTTCACAAGGATCTGCAAATGCATCCATACAAATGCTGTTGGTACAGGAAATCAATGAAAGAGACCATGAGAATCGCAGAATATTATGTTTGGAAATTCAACATGTCCCCCATGGCTGACATTATATACAAACATTTTTGGGGAAAGTGTTTTAGGAAGGGGTGCAGTAGGGAATTTCCAAAAATTTACCAGAGTCCACTTCAATTCGTCTTAACTGTCAAAAAAATGGATATTTGTCAATGAAATTCTCTACAAATATACCTCAGACTATGTAGATTCCAAGGACATAGGAATTTTGGGGGAAAATAATTGGGGGTTATTTTTCAGAACTGTTTCCCACTCAAGGGTGTTTTGGAACAAGTCGTCCATATTTGTTTCATTTTCTCCCACCCCTCCTAAAACAGTTACCCCCCAAAAAATTTTGTATATTCGGAATCTACATGATATAACACATATTCATAGAAAATTTTATTAAAAATATCCATTTTTCTGAAAGTTATGATCATCCAAATTGTGCAGAAATCTGTAGTTATGCCGACAAATTTGGCACTTTCCTTCTAGGCATGGTTGTATATGTATACAGAAATACATGAGTGCAGAAGATAGTAAACAATAAAAATAACTTGGTAACCGAAATTATGTTTCTTAATATGAAGGGCAGAAAGTAAATAAGAAATTTTAATGGAAAATAAAGTATTGTATGGGTTGAAGTAAAATTTGTCACTCAGTGAACCAAAGAGCCAGTATTGTCAACAACAGAAAAACACAAAACTGAACAGATTGAAGTGAAATTTATGAAGATACTTCTGTCAGTAAATTATGAAATTACTCATATCAGTAATTGAAAACGTCTTTCTGTCAGTAATTTGTCATTGTTTGTTTGCAAATAGTGATTGAAAATTTAGACTTACAGGGAAAACAATAACATGGAAGTAAAACATGGCATATGAAAATTGAAAGTGAAAAGAATAGCATCTGAAAAATGAAAGTGAAAGCAAAAGATATAAATAGAGAGATATGTTACAGAGAGATAGAGAGAGATGGATAGAGAGATATACATAAAGAGATATGTTATGTCACTGATGCTAGAAAACCAGAAGTAAATATTAAAAAAATTTCAAAGATGTGAATGTAATATAAAAAGCAATATTTTTTAAATTTTTAATAATTTTTAATAAAGAAATCAAATGAACAGCCTATTTTTTGTCCAAGGTCAAATTATTCATGCATCATAAGTATGAAAGCAATTGGTGAAGCCGTTTTTGCATGAAAAGTGATTACACACACATCTCTATTTTATATATACATACATATACTAGCAGAAATACCCAGTGTTGCTAGGGTTAACGAAAATAATGAAATTTAAAAATGCCTCTTAGATCTCTAACTAACATGAAACAGAGACTACACAGTTCCCACCTTCTAGTAGCTGAGATACCAACCTTATACATTAAGAACCCTGTGTTTCCCAGATTATTGAAAATATGGAAATTTAAGTATGCATTTTAAATCTCTAAGTAAAATGAAAATATGGATCATACAGTTCTCAACAGTTATTAGCTGAGGTACCAACTATATATGTTAATAACATGTTTTGTCTGATGTTCTCACTGTTAAAATTGTTAAAAAAGCAGGTAGTTCTTTGTTTTTGCAATCACCTTCAATTGTCAGTACTTATTTGAAACACATTATTTGAAACAGTACTTATTTGAAAATGCATAAATTTGAGAACTGCCCTCTGGGCACTCCTCTCCTGCTAATAAATACATTTAACAAAAATTCCATCAGATGACATGAGTATAAAAAATGTTTTGAAGCAAATTTGGAAATCAATCACAGTTTAATTATCTAGAGCTTCTAAATATACAATGTTTTGAGTGTGTCTTTTAATTGGTGTTTAAATGAAAAGATTTTGGGGATTTCCAACTTGTGAAAATCCTATACATAATTGCCCCTGAGAGAAGCAAGGTGAAGTCCAACAACCTTGGGAGACTGTCCTTGAGATTTGTTTATTGACATAGCGAAACTTGGTTTCACTGGGAACTGGAACTGTTTAAATTCAAAGGAGAAGTCATATGGGATTAACAGGATCTGTGGAATGAAGATGTCCTCACCCTTATAGTTTCCAATCATAATTGTTGCCTCTAGGACATGGGGCCCCGGCGCTTTCACCACCAGTTTGTTGCCATTGCACAGGTGGGGGTGGATCCAAGATTCCTGAGCAGTATGATTGGGGCCCCCTTTTTAAGTGTTAAGTGGTGAGGTGGCATCCCAGATGGCTGTAGAGAGTTCAGGAACTCAATTGGAAAAACTACAGTTGATTTTGTTGACAGCATCATTACATGGAGCTAAGATGGCTCGCTCACAGAGCCACTGACTGTTGGTAAAGTTTTGTGCAATGTTTGGGAGCACATGCATTATGAGATCATTGACAGTTGGTACCACCTCACCACAGGGTAGCCGGTGTTGCTGCATTTGGTGGACATATGGTAGTTGCCCACTCCCTATCTTCAGAAGCTGGTGTGAATACAGCCTTGCAGTTTGATCACCAAATAATTGGGCCCTCATGTTAACTGTCAGGTGCAGTTTAGTTACTTGCATCCACAGATAGGATTGCTTGAGACAGCCCTGTAGTTCATCTGCTTTTGTACCTTTTGGGATCACAGGAAAGGTTTGTTTGAAATCCCCAGCCAAAACTACAGTGATCCCCACCCATGTGAATGTCCTTTCCTCTCAAATCTCTTAGGTTACGGTCAACAGCCTCAAGTGCTCCACAGTGAGACATGGTGCATTCATCCCAGACAATCAAGTGCATCTGCTGCAAGACCTTGGCCCTTGCTGATGTCCTAGAATTGTTGCAAATTGGAGTCTGTGTCCTAACTAAATTCAAGAGAAACACGAAAGTAGAATGAGCTGTTCATCCACCTGTTAAGAGAGTAGCTGATATTCCAGAAGACGCTACTGCCAATGCAAAGTACCCATCTAGATGGACTAACAAAAGGTTGATGAAAAACGTTTTGCCAGTACCCCCAGGAGCAGTACATCATTCAGTCAATTGACAAAAAGGCGTCTATCTCTTTATGAATTTTTTTTCTCACACACACACTCACATAACTATATATCATCATCATCATCGTTTAGATGATGATGATGATATATCTTATGTATACGAAGTTGACAATTGATCAATTAAATGAAAGAAAAAGTGTCTATCCCAGTATGAAATTTTTTTTCTCACACACACACACTTAAATAAATATATATCTTATATATATAAAACAAACCTGTTGAGAATTGAAACTTTTTACGGAAATGAACCTTTACCTACGGATATACAAATGGAAAGGTACAGAAGATTCTGGTACAGAGTGATCCAGCTGTTTGGCCATCCACGAGGACACACAAAAATATATGTCTTATATATATAAAACAGACCTGTTGACATATGAAAAAAGGCCAGTATCTCTGTATGGAATCTACTTAGACACACACACATGCGAGCATGTGCACACGCACACACAATAATATATATCATATATATGAAACAGACCTGTTGACATTTGAAAAAAAAAAGGCGTCTGTTTCCCTATTGAATGTATTTTCACACACTCACATTAATATATATCTTAACAGATCTGTTGACATATGCAAAGGAGGCTTCTATCTCTGTGTAGAATGTATTTACACACGCATAAATATATATCTTGTATATAAAGCAGACCTGTTGACATTGGAAAATTTTTACAACATATGAAAAAGAGGCATCTATCTCTGTGTAGAATGTATTTACACATACACAAATATATATCTTATATATGAAACAGACCTGTTGACATTGGAAAATTTTTACAGAAATGAACCTATACATACAGATACACAAATAGAAAGCTGGAGAAGAATATAAAAAATGAAAGTACCTTTAGAAATTCTTTTTTTATCAGAAATCATCACAACTGTAATGATGTATACAGCTGGTTACTTAGTTACTACATCAGAACATCAGACACAGGAAGTTGACTTTGACAAAACAGTTTGAAGAAGTGAATCTTTATTATATATATAAAGCAATATTATTTATTTTTAATAAAAAAATAAATCAAGACTGTATTATCATTTCCCAGGTCAAATTATTCATGTACCCCAAGTATGGTACAGACTGATCCATAGGTTTGGCTGTGCATAGAGGACACACACACGGACAACATATTTTATATAGTAAGATATATATATGTATATATATATATGTATGTATGTATATATACTGAAACTATATCGCTTACGACAACAAGGGTTCCAGTTGATCCAATCAATGGAATAGCTTGTTTGTGAGATTAACTTGCAAATGGCTGATCACTCCACAGACAAGTGTACCCTTTCACATGCTTCTCAGGGAGATTCAGCATGACACAGAGTGTGACAAGGTTGGTCCTTGAAATACAGGTATTACTCATTTTTGCTAGCCAAGTGAGTTGGAGCACTGTGAAATAAAGTGTCTTGCTCAAGGACATAATGTGCCACTGGGAACTGAGCTTATGAACCTACAATCACAAGCTGAATACCCTAACCACTAAGCCACGTGCCTGTATGTATATGTTCCATTTAAATTCTGAACATTCATTCTATGTCAAATGGATTTGCATTTTAACTAAGAAAGAAAGCTCTATTGATGAAATTTAAATAGCAACTAATCTGCAGAGACACATGCTGAATTTGAGAAGTCCAGACAAATTTTTTTACTTCACTGTTGCTCTTACAGACTGAATTTACTTGATATGTTACATGTATATGAAAGATATATAAATATGCATTTATATGTCCTTTTACTCTTTTACTTGTTTCAGTCATTTGACTGCGGCCATGCTGGAGCACCACCTTTAGTCGAGTAGATTGACCCCAGGACTTATTCTTTGTAAGCCTAGTACTTATTCTATCGGTCTCTTTTGCCAAACCGATAAGTTACAGGAATGTAAACACACCAGTATTGGTTGTCAAGCGATGTTGAGGGGGACAAACACAGACACACAAACATACACACATACATATATATATACATATATATGACGGGCTTCTTTCAGTTTCCGTTTACCAAATCCACTCACAAGGCTTTGGTTGGTCAGTGGCTATAGTAGAAGACACTTGCCCAAGATGCCATGCAGTGGGACTGAACCCAGAACCATGTGGTTCGTAAGCAAGCTACTTACCACACAGCCATACAAACTGAAGTAAAGAACATGAAAAAGAATATAATGAGGGAATATCTAGGTGGATTCTAAACAACATTCTCTGGTTGACACCTTGATGAACTAAGTGCTATATCATATACACTTGCCCAATATCTTTGTCAGAACAAGTCACATAATTAACCAGGGAGATTGCATTTTTAATTCTTGTATACTTTTATCTCCATTTCAAATCTTTTATCGTTTACTTGTTTCAGTCATTAGACTGTAGCCATGCTGGGGCACTGCCTTTTAGTCAAATGAAATGACCCCAGTACATTTTTTATTTTTTAAAGCCTGGTACTTATTCTATCAATCTCTTTTACAGATTTGCTAAGTTATGGGGATGTAAACACACCAACACTGGTTTTCAAATGGTAGTGGGGGACAAACACAGACACACATTCACATATGATGGAATTCCTTCAGTTTCCATCAACCAAATCCACCCACAAGGCTTTGGTTGGCCCAAGGCTATAGTAGAAGACAGTTACCCAAAGTGTCATGCAGTGAGACTGAACCTAGAACCCTGTAGTTGGGAAGCAAGCTTCTTTATTTCATTACATTTGCCATAAAGGCATAATGCAGATGAAGCTTTGCAGGCTGGACACAGACACAATGATGATGATGGAATGAAAAAAGAGATGGTTGGTGGGGGAAGCAGCCAATGCCTGCCGATTGTTATTTCCCGATAATTACAAATTGAAGCGGTGAGCCTCTTATCAATCAAAAACGTTCAGAAAATATTCAACTTGAGGTGCTAAGCCTCTTACCAATCTCCCCGATTAAGTCTCTTGCCACCTGCAGTTGCAAGCCAGGGTCTCAAAAAATATAATTATATTCTTTCTTAGTAAAGGAATCCATCACCCTATAAAAATAATTTTCCTCCATGACCTCTGCAGTCACCTGCAGAGACCAATCTGGGTTATCAATGCTGGTCAGGACCGTCTGTTCCTGACCTTCAAGATTCCTCACAAAGTTCTCTACGGCCACTCCCTTAAGAAAGATCACAAATTCCTTATTTGTTACACTGGGAGAGGCCACAGTTTCCTCTGTTGGTGGAACAATTCCCACAGATGAGGTTTCGGGATATGCCAGCAGTGTACTGCTAACTGCTGGCACTGTCCCATTCTTTTTCTTCTTTTTTCTTGTCTTTGATATGAGAGGGGGTGGTTCCTTCACTTTAACCAGAAGATCATCGCTCCATCCTGCAGCTTTGGGGTCCTTCGGTGAGCAACCACTGTTGCCCACCTTCTTCCTTTTTTTCCCCCCTTTTTTTCCAGGGGGGTCTCTACCTCCTTGACTACCTCCATCTCTCCCTCTGGAGGAGGAGGGGGGAGGCTCTTCCACAACCAACTGTTCCAGGACCCTACTCTGGAAGAAATGACACAGGTGAAACTACAGGGGTTATAATAGATGTGTCAGCTTTCAAACAAAAAATAAAGATTGTTAAAATATAATAATGGTGCAAAATGAGCAGCTGTCAAAGTTTACCATAAACCTTACTACAAATTTCATACTTGACGACCTAATAACAAGCTTGATTTTAAAATTAATCTTTCATTTTCATGCATACAGTTGGAAAAAGGGTATATATGTTACTTTAAGTAAACATATGTACATATTTTAAGTATATGATTTTGACTTTTAAACTTGCAAGCTCTGATACACACAAATACTCTCATTATAAGAAACATATTGAAAGCTGTAATAATGAAAATATAGAAAACAATTAAATAGTTAACTGCTGAAAAAGCAAAATAATTTCTGGTTTTTTATAAACGTTAATACTAACAGATTGAGTTTCAAATAAAATTCCTTTTATTACTATCACTGATACATAAATAGATAGATATTTGAATTTACTTATACGTGACAGTATGCCAAAATCAATCTACTAAATAACTAAGGAATTTATGCCATATTACTGGTAATCCTACGCAAGTTTTGTTTTTATATTACACTTCAGGAATGTGTGATTAACACACTTTTTTCTCCAAAGATTTGAAGGAAACATTGCAAGTGAAAGGTTCCATCTATCTGAACTATCTAATAAGCATATAAACTGAGTCAATGTATGTCTGCTTTTACATAGGGAATAAAAGGATTGAGATAACAGCTGGAGCATATTGAGAGAAAAAATAATTTTTTATTAAAACAAGTTACTGAAAACCACAGTTTGCTATGTCAACAGAAGCTGAAATCAAATCACCAGCAATGTGCTTTTCTTGATCAAAACACTTAATTTTCAATTATTCAGTTATGCAAATAAGCACTTCAGGGTGTTAGAATGTTCCTACTGCAAATATTTTGAGCACTCTAATGGCAATAACAAATGTTTCATGTTGAATGCAGCTTCCCTTTCTTCTACTTTGTCAATGCTGCCGTTGTTGTCATTTAATGTCTCTTATCCTAGGCGTAGGAGTGGCTGTGTGGTAAGTAGCTTGCTTACCAACCACATGGTTCCGGGATCAGTCCCACTGCGTGGCACCTTGGGCAAGTGTCTTCTACTATAGTCTCGGACCGACCAAAGCCTGGTGAGTGGATTTGGTAGACAGAAACTGAAAGAAGCCCGTCGTATATATGTATATATTTATATGTATGTGTGTGTGTGTATGTGTGTTTGTGTTTGTCCCCCAACATCGCTTGACAACCAATTCTGGTGTGTTTATGTCCCCCATAACTTAGCGGATCGACAAAAGAGACCGATAGAATAAGTACTAGGCTTACAAAGAATAAGTCCTGGGGTCGATTTGCTCGACTAAAGGCGGTGCTCCAGCATGGCCGCAGTCAAATGACTGAAACAAGTAAAAAAGTAAAGAGAGTATTCATACTGGCGTGAGTTGAACAGTTTGACAGGGAACTGGTAAGCTGCAGGGCTATGTCAATTTCCATTGTCATCTTTGGCATGATTTCTATGGCTGGATGCCCTTCTTAATGCTAACCACTTTACAGAGAGTACTGGGTGCTTTTTTCACACCACCAGCATGTAAAATTGTTAAGAACTTCAAAAAAAGATTAGCTCTACACTGTTTATTTGTACTAGGTACACTGTATAATACTAATGAAGTAAGTAGTAGTACTACAATGATTCAAAGGATTACAGGACTCACTCAGCATATATTAATATATCTGTTACTTTCAGCATTTAAAGTGACTTACCATGCTTTTTACTATTTACCCATTCTCCTTCGTATTCAAAAAATTTGTTACTGTAATGATAAACACCATAACCTGCAAGAATGCAAAAAAAAAAATTGGGGGTTACAGAGTATAAAGATATAGGAAAATGCAATATTCATGCCCTGATTAAAGACTGTACTGAAATAAAAATGAAATTGCCCAAACTGTTATCTGAGCCACAGATTTCATTTGACAAGAATTTATCATTAAATCACTGAACTCTTCTGAGAACAATTTATCAAATATAGAGCTCTTCCCAGATTTTTTCTTTTTTTTTTTTACCAGAGTATTCTACAGTTGTTTGCCTGTAGTGTATAATTGTTACTTAACCATGTTTTATGCCCACAGTTAAATACAGTGCACTAATTTTATTAAGTGAATTTTTACCCAAGAACAAGGCTATTGCTCTAGAGAGAGATAGTCACTGCTAATTTAATTGGACTCCACTGTCTTACTGGTACTTACTTTAATGAAAGTGAAAGGTAAAATCTGAGCACTATAGGGATCTGAACACTAAATTGTGAGGCATTAAAATAAGTATTGTAAAACACTGGGGATAATGATGAAGATATGCAGTAGTTTCTTCTTTCTTGCCAGCCACTTTTCAAAGTGTCAAAAGGTCAGCTGTGTAAGAGAAACTTAACTACTTCACTATGCACTCTACTGCAAAATATGGCATAAGAAAAGATCTTCATCAAAGAAGGAATAGTGCACATGACCTTTGTAGGATTCCCTAGACTGTTGTTATTGATGTTTAACTCAAACATCTGTAGGGTAATATCTATAAGGAAAGAAGGGAAAAAATCTTTGGTTGTGAAGAAATTCCAGAGAGGGCTGCGCAAAACGTGTAGTGCTGGATCTGAGAGAAGAGACACAATAAGGATGTTGAGAGCAGGAGAAACAAGGGAAGTGATGTGGATCTAGATAGATAGATATAAAGAGAGGGAGAGAGAGAGAGAGAGAGAAGAGAGAGAGAGAGAGAGAGGAGAGAGAGAGAGAGAGAGAGAGAGAGAGAGGGCATGCAAGCTTAATTCAGAAACCAGAGGCTATGGTAGTAGCAATAAAAAAAAAGCAAAGGAGAAGAGACAGGCAGGTCTATGTTGGAGTATATCATGAGGAAGTATATTAAGGCCATCACTCAGATGGTCTTCTTTTCAGTGTAGTCTAGAATGTTCATAACCATTCTACATTGATCTTTCTGTATGCTCATAAACCTTTGACATAAACAGATACTTCCAATTTAGTATCTTGTAGTTTGATATTTAAGTTACTCTCTTTATTTGATATTGATATAAATCTCTGGCTATAGACTTAATTTCTAACTTATTATAAGATGAATTTTAGTAACAGTCCCATACATTCAATTAACTGATTCACAAATTAGGATGACCATTATATCTCGGATATCTATTTGGTTGTGAACTCTTTCAGTGTATTTTGACACAATCCTATTATCTCAGATATTGAGTTAAATGTCTCTTGAGATATGATTCATCATGTGCTACATTCAGTTACATTCTAAATATATGAAATGTTCTGTATCATCACAATATGATTTCAGATCCCTAGTTGCGAATCTGATATGGTAAATCAATGTCCTATAATATATTATCAATATAATATCATATTATCATGTTTAGATTTGTGCCATATGTTTGGTAAATTAACTAATCCTAGGCTTATTAATCACTGATTTTAAGATACATGGGCTATAAAGACTCTAGCAAGGTATGGATCTTCTTGTATTATAAATAGTGGTGCACTTAAAGGATACAATAATGGACAACTAACAACAAGGGTATGAGTTCTAATCTTAGTATTGTATCTCAGTCAATGTACATAAATCTACTTGGCTTGAATATAGTACAGCTAATATAGTGGAATGGTTAAAGATATATACGGTTCAATTCAATAGTAAAATACAGCTCTAATAGTAATTAATGTGGAGGCATGTGGCTTAGTGGTTAGGGTGTCAGCATCATGATCGTAAGATTGTGGTTTCGATTCCTGGACTGGGCAACATGTGTTCTTGAGCAAAACACTTCATTTCACATTGCTCCAGTTCACTCAGCTGGCAAAAATGAGTAACGCTGCAATGGACTGGTGTCCCGTCCAGCCGGGGAACAAATACGCCATAGAAACCGGGATACCGGGCCCATGAGCCTGCCTAGGCTTTAAAAGGGTGCATTTAATTTATTTATTATAATAGTAATTAATAAATAAATATCTAAATATGAAAACTCAAAATTATATGTGATCCAGATGTATTGCAGTTATCCATAACAGAAGTTATTAAATGTAGTTCAAGAACTACTCATATGATGAATTTCAAGTAGTAAAGAAATCATGTAGCCTTAAAGGGGTTGAGCTATTAAAAATATAATAGTTAGAGCATGTATGGGGTGAAAAACTTTTAGGGGATTGTTACCACAGTTGAAAATGAAAGGTTATTTGTACCTGATTATCATTACAGACCTATACAGAGCAGATGTCAAATCCTACTGAACAAACTTATGACTAACTGATTTTCAAACTCTAACTCGTTAGCATTCAGATTTCTCTGTCAAATGTAATACGTATTCATTTACATTGATGTGAATTAATCATGCATTATCTCATAGCTTTGTGATTTCAATGATGTGATTGTTTATATTTTGACTGATATTGTAGGTAAGTGTGAGAGGCCAGAACTGGCATGTTTGAATATAAAAAAGAAAATTTTGTGCCAGGTATGGCCAGTTTAAATGCTAAAGAGTTAAACCAGATGACTTACAGGATATTATTATTCTATATTTTTGAGATGAGGAATTATGTACATTATTTACAATGGATGGATATGGTCCTCATCTTGTTTGTTGTTATCACATTTTGGCTGATGTACTCTCCAGCCTTCATCAGGTGTTCTTGTGGAATTTTGAACCCAACTCTTTATTTGACTAATGGGGTACACTGTTCTCATTCTTAAGGTATGACGCTGATGTTATTTTTCTGTTGATATTACTCTTCAAGTCCCTGCCTGGCATTGAACTTAGAATTCAAAGGTTAGTAGCCTGCGCTCTTATCCACTATGCTGTATGCTCATGGGCATATAGTCAAATAAAGAGTTGGGTTCGAAATTTCTCAAGAACACCTGATGAAGGCTGGAGAGTACATCAGCCAAAACGTGATAACAACAAACAAGATGAGGACACCTATCCATCCATCGTAAATAATATACAGGATATATCTATATAATTGGTGGGTTTAGGGTTTCTGTTTTGCATTCATTTCCATAACTTCCTCTGTGCCAGATATCTGCTCCATCAGAACTGATCTGGTATTGAAACAACAAGAATGTCAAGAACAACAACAGAGATTTTCTTAATAGACAAGAAGGTTGCAAGAGGTTTGTGAAACAGTATATAACAGTGAATTAAAAGAATGAATGTAGAATCCCCAAAATTTTAAGTTGTCATGAATCAATACACTCCATCTTGACTATCTCCACCTCATACACCACTAAACTCTCTAGATCAGGAGTTCTTGACCATTTTTTATCTATGGACCCTTTTGTTTACTATTTTATTCTGGTGGACCCCAACAGCCATTTGATGCTTAAAAACTTAGTTTTATAGAAACTCCTTTCAAAATTCCTATTTTGGTTTTCACACATTAACTCGTGTAGGTTGAACTGTGTAAAATGTTAGAGAAAGAAACCTAGCTGTTTCTTGAAATGTATATCAATACATACATCTAAAATAAAATTTTTCAAGGTCACTTAAAATACTGTATTGTAGTGTGGGCCCCTCAAAATCTTATATGGACTCTCAGGTGCCATATAGACCCTGGTTGAGAACCACTGCTCTAGACAGACAAAACTTGGCAGGGTAGCAAACTAAATAGTACAATGTGGTCAGTATAACAATCCAGTAAGTCGCGCCTAAAAGTTCTGATTGTTTATTTTTATAGTAGAAGTCTCCTAAAGTAGAACTGATCCCAATAACAAAAGTCTGGTGACTTGATCTTGCCCTTGCATTGCTAAAGGTGTTACTAGGAATAGTGAAACCAAACCAATCCTTCTTTCATGTAAACATATACACCTAGGGCTGTCTTAGCAGCATTATTTGTCCCCAGGGCAAAGCAGTGCACTGGGCCTTATAGTATTTATTGACAGTACGCCACAGCATACATAGATTAGAATTGCACTGCATATATCATGAAGAGAGTTGCAGTTCAAAGCTGCAAGCAAAAGAGGCAGTATATCTTGGTCTGCAATGTTGAAGTCAAGCCCTCCTGTTGACAAACGGAGAAAATAAAGAAAAGGGTGTTGTATATAACAATAGCACAACTAGACATAACTGTCTTAATTCATTTTGAATGCCACCACGTATTACACGCATTCACACCTATTGTACTGACGAGATACTGCAACAGCGTGTCTGAAACTCAAATGATTCTAACTCATAACACCCTTACTAACACCCTATCCACTGCTTTACAGTTCTCTAAAGATTTCCAGGAATGGAAACCACTTAGTTCGTCATTCGATCTGACGGTGTAGCAGTTAAATCTAGTCTCAACCAAACCAACTTCTTACAGTCTTTATCGTAGGACAAAATCCTATTATAAAGATTGCCTGGTTATAGTTAGTGATCTTACCGTTTCTTAACGCTTTCTTTTGTTCTCCTTCATATTTTTCCGTATATATATCATTAACGTCTTCACTGTTCAACGTCAAAGAAACACGAGTAGTTTCTTTTTGCTTTGAGCAATCCATCTCCACTGCCATCTTCAACAGCATTAACCGTGTACAAGACACTTAAAGTATCACTACTGTCGCCACCGACATCGACAAAAAACCATGTGACGGCAGCTTACCAAACTTCAGTTGTCAAATCGGTTGTCAATGGTAACCGAACTAGCAGCGCGGTCTCGTGTAGCTCCACCCAATTCTCGTTTCATCCCTTTCAACAAACATCGAACCGCAAAGCTGAAGATGGCGGAACAAAACACAGAAAAGGGAATGGCTATATTTTTGGATGTAAGTTATGAATTTTATATGTCTTTAGTGTCCCCTTCAGTGTTTGTTATTCTTCTTTTGACGTTCAGAATATGAGCATGTTTTCATATATGGAATAGGTATTTATAATGCGGAATGCGAAGTCTGTTTATGTTGTTATTTTGGTAAAAAGAACAAATAATGAATAAATAAAATATAAATCAGCGAGCCGGTTTCGATCCCCAACTGTATCCATTTCATTCCAGTTATGTTGGTAAAGCTTTTTGAAAAATACCGAGACATCACACAAATACCTTCTCATCTCATGTACAAATTTAAGGATTTTTCCCCTCTCTATTTAGATAATATTTTACTGTTTTGCGATTCCCGGTGAAGCGTGTCAGCGACCCGGTTCGATAACCAGTTGCAACTATTTTATTTAACTTATGTAACTAATTTCCTTGATAAAAAAGAATTATAAATCACATTTTTCTTTTGATCTCTTTCTTGTATTCATTTGGAATCTGGACGTAACACTGGACAAAAATTCCTGTTGCATTCTCTCACTCTCTCTCTGCATACTAAGTACCCCTATAAAAGAACTCGTTATTTTTATAGAATTTGTAGCGGGAATATATATTCTATTTTGATAAATCTAATAAATAACTGAACATAACTAAGTTTAGCGAATTAACTTTTGTATTTTATTTTCACTGTACTAACGTGGGGGTGGGAAAAGGAAAAAAATAAAAAAAATTTTGCTAGGCCCTAGAACAGTGGGGTGCGCTAGCGCCCGCTAAATTTTTTTTGGGCTATGAAAACGCTTTCAACGTCTTCTAGAAAAACTGGTTTTGTATATCATAAGCAAATTTCATTCACGCACTTACGCTAAATTAGGCCTGACACAAAAGTTGAGGCAAAAATCACGGTTTAACTTTTCATGGGCAGAGAAACTCGTCAATGAAATTAACCGTACTCATTGAATCCCGGATGGATAAGAGTAAGTGGAAGATATGAATTCATGCATTTTCCAATGACGTTAGTAAAGACAAGTGGAATGACTTCACGCTTGAAATGAAAAAGGAATGCAGAGATGGAACAGTCCTAAAAAAATTACTACCTCATCAATTTCTGTGTATTTCGGAGTAAAAGAAACAAAAAAAAAACCCCCAAAAACATAGCTGTTTAAGTGGATAGTTGTGATGATATCCGTTATGGATGTCAATGTTAGCAATTTCGAATGAGTATCGGAACCGGGTCATCGACGCACTTTGCGATCCAATTTCCTCTGTTTCGTTAAATAACATGAAACCCGTTAAAGTTGTCAAACTGTTATTAGCAGATAACTCCTTTCAAAGTTGTCATACTTCAATATATCGTTCGTTTTCTTTTGTGTTGTGTAAGCTAGTTAAAATTTGTCAACCAGAAAAAAAAAAAACACATTGATAATAATGACTTGGTGAATATATTCGAATGAACAACTATTGTAGACAGTAATAGAAAACTTTATTTTGTGAATTGTACAGTTTTTAGAACTGTCATTTTATAAGATTTTGCTGTTGACAGTTACTTAAAAAAAATCACTTGTTGTTTGTTGGTCCTATCGATTTAAGTTACTTTTCGTTACTTACATGCACTCGCGCGATCACACATTAAAAAAAAGTTATTTTCAAAGTACTTTTAAGAGTAACTATTGAACATTTTGTGTTGCTGTAACGCACAACTATAATGTCGAATCCATTTAGAAGATCAAGTTGATTGGGACTTCACTATATATATATATATATATATATATATATAAAGTAATTATTTCGAGGATATAAATACCTCTTATATATGTATCGTTTCCCAGCCGAGTCAACGGTATTTATTTTTACTGGCGGTGTTCCAGCATGGCCACAACCTTTGGGCTGAAACGTATAAAGAAAATTGTTTGTGTGCGTGTGTGTGAACGTTAAACAGTGTACACACACACGTTTTTATATAAATATGTGTGTTGCACACTCACACAACCGTAAGGAAAAAGTACTCTCATGATGTAGTGTTAAATTATGGCATTTAAAAACATTCTTCACGCCGAGTTTCGTGTAACGGTGTTTTAATTTACATACACTCACAAATATATATACTTATATAACGACGATGTAAAATCTCAGTTCTTGAATGTGATACTGTAGTTCAGAAACAAATATGTATATATATACTACAGTGTGTTGGCAAGAAAGCTGTGACAACTTTCGATCTTCATTTTTCATAAAATGTTTATTCATATCTGAGAAAGATATTAATATCATAAGGACTTTCAGAAAAAAAAAAGAAAAGAAAAATCTCATGTATACATTCTGACATACATCCAAAAGATCGCATCTTCATACATTGTCTATTTATAGGTGCACATTGCTTAAAATGATACTTTTCCCCCATATTTCTGAATATGTTTAAGCTTTAATTTTTTATTGTTCCATTTCCCAAAACACTTAGAAGAATGTGCACACGCAATGAACTGCATATTTGAATGTAATACATGCACCGATGCGCAAAGGTATAAACTCACATGCGAACACATGCTTTCAGTCACACATGAACAAAGCATTCTCACCGACAGTTAAACAGATGCACTTCACATCCCCGCAATCAGTGGGCGTTCGACAGTTTCGGACGGCCCCACCCCCTCAGTAACATTCACATTATTTAACATTCGATATAGTTTTGTGTTTAGACGGCTAATGATGGAATCTTTTTTTTCTTTTTATTGTTGAGAATCGCTCCACGATCGAAATCTGGCAACAGCCATGTGTAGTTAGTTACCTAGCATTATATCTAAACAGGTGCAATGAAATTGGCAACTAAGTTGTACCAATTACACAAAACGCGACATTCCCGTTTCGTTTACCAGTTCAGCATTTTAGAGGAAATTTGTGGAATTTTCTTCCTTGAAAATCCTAATATATTCTTTGGTTCTTTTTTCCCCGGTTTCTAGTTCGATTGCGTTTCTATTAAAGAAGTAAGATCTGCAAAAGGAAAAAAAAAAAATCAATACGAAATAATATCAGCCAATAAAGATCAAAAACAAATTATATACTAACAAGACAGAAAAAAGTATGTATACATTCACACAAATATTTGATTAATACACCTACACCTATTCATATATATACTGCCCCCTCATTGTTATATAATTCCATGTCAGCAGTGATTGAGCAGATCTATTTGCAGCGGCGTCCCCAGCAAGGAACATATCCTTAAAGGATTTTTTCAATTATAGTATTTGATGACTATATGGTGTAACTTAAGAGTGATTTAGTTATTTCTAGCATCTGAGTGACCACGTAAGAGCTTATTAATTAGCTGGCAGTATTTTTATCTTATTATTTGCTTATATTGAGAATGTTAACAATTCAGTCCATGCTAAACCATTTTAGATTCTTACACAAACAGATATACATTCATATATACATCTATTATATATTCGATATATATTCCTGTGAATATATATGTTGTTTCACACACATTTCAATATATGGATATTTATCAGTACACACACATATGCATATGTGTGTATATGTGTCTCCTTGCCTTGATGTATGATAGTTGTAAATGAGTGTCACTGTCATACAAGCAGTGTCCTTAATGTCCAGTCTTTTGTGAAAACATGTTTGGCTATGGGGAAATATTAACTAACCTGGAAACAAGTGAAGGTTGGCAAACAGAAGGACATTCAGTCATAGGAAATCTGCCTCAACAAATTCTGTCCATCCCATACAAGCATGGAAAAGTGGACATTAAAATGGTGATTTATGCTGCTGAAATGCTTAAAATCTGGTAGAGTGGGATTTGGTCTAGTTACCCATATAATTAATCAGGTTATTCAGGAAAGTGTAATCCCCATTGACTCATGTAGCAACTTCATAGTCAGCTGCTACAATGGGAAAGGAAATGCCTTAGAAAAAATTATAAAGGCATCAGATTACTGGATTAGGTCATGAGGGAGGTAGAGCCCAATTAATTAAGAACAGAATTTGATTAGATGAAATGCAGTATAGCTTTGTGCTGTGGAGAAGCACTACTGATGCTATTTTCATTGTCAGGCAACTGCAAGAGAAGTTTTTTGCTAAGAATAAGTTGATGCACTTGGCATTTGCTGATCTGGAGAAAGCTTTCGACAGGGCACCACACTTTGTGATATAGTGGTCTCTGAAGAAGCTTGAGGTAAATGAATGGCTTGTGAAAGCAGTACAGGCCATGTACAGGGCTACTGTTAGTAAGGTATGAGTTAGCCATCAATACAGGAATGAATTTAATGTACAGGCAGATGTTCACCAAGGCTCAGTCCTCAGCACTTTCCTATTCATCTTGGTCCTCCAGGCCATAACAAGAAGTTAAGATTGAAACCCCAAGAGAACTACTATATCCTGATGATCTTGCTCTCATGGCAGAAGCTGTAACAGATTTATAAAAAAAAATCTAAGTGTGGAAACAAAATCTGAAATCAAAGGGCCTTCATATTAACTTAGTAAAGACCAAGGTCCTAGTAAGTAAGAAATTGGACAGGACTCGATCCACTTCATGTAAATGACTTTGCTTGGTATGTACAAAAGGTGTAGGTAGGAATTCCATTTAGTGTATTCCATGCAAGCTATGCATACACAAGGGGTGTAGTGGAATAATAGGAAGGTTAATAGAGAAAGTAGTGTTTGTATGTGGAATATGTTCAGGAGCCATAAAGTTTACAGATAGAGGGGATATTGATTTCCTCAAATGCCCTGAGGCTCTCTAGAAGTAGTAGATAATTTCTGTTACCTAGGTGACCTAATTAGCTGTGGAGGAAGATGTACTGAAAATGTAATTGCTAGAATAAGAATAGGATGGGGATAACTCAGAGAGCTTTTATGCCTGTTGGCGACCAAAGGTCTCTCTCTCAAGTGAAAAAAAGTTTGTATGATGCATATGCATGAATAGTAATGCTACATGGTAATGAGAAATGAGCCCTGAATGCAGAGGACATGAGAAAACTACAGAAGAATGAAGCTAGTATGCTCTGCTGGATGTGCAATGTCAGTGTACATGTGGTAGTGTATTGAGAGAGAAATTAGGCATGAGAGGAACTAGATGCCATGTGCAAGTGAGAAGACTGCACTGGATTGGTCATGTGGTTCATATGGATGTTGACAGTTGCATAAACAAATGCCAATTTGTTAATGCGTGAAAGAGGAAGACATGGGATGAAATATTGAAGGCCAATCTCAAGACACTGTTGGTGCTGGTACTACATAAAAAGCTCTGGTGCTGGTGCCTTCTAAGAAGTTTTGGTGATGGTGCCATGTAAAATGCACTCAGTATACTCTGTAAAGTGGTTGGTGTTAGGAAAGGCATCTAGCTGTGGAAACCATACTAAAACAGATAGTGGAACATGGTGTAGCTTCTGGCCTTGCTGCCTTCTGTCAGACTGTTAAGCCCAAGCCAACATGGAAAATGGATGTTAAAATGATGATTGTATGTGTGTACATACATATCAATCTATCATTATTTTAATATCCACTTTTCCATGCTTGCATGGATTGGACAATTTGTTGAGGCAGATTTTCTGTGATTGGAGGTCTTTCTTGTCACCAACATGTTTTTCACTGAAGATTGAAAATGAGGAACACCTCATTTATAATTATCACATGATGTGACACAAACACATACTTATATACATATATATATGTAAGGCTTTGGTCAGCCCCAAAATGAGGTAGTGCAATGGTACTGAACTTAAACCCACAAAGCAATACAGACTGTATAATCGAACAAAGTTGAGATGCTTGAAATATCTGTCTCTGCTTCCCAAATTTCTTTCTGCATTAACTTCCAATTTAATTGTAAATCTATACCATCTGAAAGATTTTGTAGAAGATTTCATTAAAAAAATATGAATTTTTTTTAAAGTTAAGAGGAAACAAATTTAGAGCATGTGAATTATCTGATAACTCTGCCTCCACTTCAAAAAGATTTTTACTGCAGTTCTGATATAGTTGTAAAGTATACCATCTGAAACATTTGTTGAAAGTTTCTTTCAAAAATATCCATTTTTTTCTGAAATATATGAAGAAAGTAAGTCAAGGGAACATAGATCTGTAGTTATGCCCTAAATTTATTTTATTGTGTTAGTACTTTTGGATCAGTGGTTCTCAACCATTCTTTACCTATGGACCTCTTTAGTGCCTATTTTACTTGGGTGAACCCTCAAAGCCATTTGATATTTGAAAAACTCCCATTATATTTTTATAATTAAATATTAATAGGAATTCTATAACAAATGTTTTGTATATTGGAGAAGTATAACCAATTTATTGCACATAAACTTTAGTAACAAAATCTTATATCATGTGGATCCTGGTTGAGAATTACTGTTAGATGAATAAAGGGTATAAAAGAAAGTTAGATGTAGTATATCAGAAACCTTACACAAACTGGGAATCAGATGTGTAAATATCATTTAGTGACCAACAGAAAACTGCCAAAGAGTGGTCTTTCAGCTAGTATTTAGTAATTTAATAAAACAACCTAGCAAAAACAAATGTACTTTAAAATAAACATTTGTGTACATGTTCTCAATAAGCTTTCTTATAAGATTATTCAGTGGATCTAACTTCAGCATCAATGATTGTTTCAGTGCAGGCCTGCACTGAATCTAAATGATCCTTATGGGTCTGAAACACATACTTAGGAAGTGAATATATTAACCACACAGCCTTTTCTGCACCTACACCAGTTTATTTACTTGTCTATCTGTCTCTCTATCTATGATCTTCATTATCTTTTTATGTCTGTCTTCCATGCTGGCATGAATTGGAAACTTTGACAGGATTCAATAGATTGGAAGACTGTTGTGCTCCAGTGTCTGCTTTGGCTTTGTTTCTGTGGCTGGGTGCACTTCATAATGCCAATTACTTTACAGAGTGTACAGGGTGCTTTTTTTCATAGCATCAGTACTAGTGAGGTTATCATGTGGCTTGCAGAATTAAGATTTCCTTCAACTGAATGACACTACGGTGAAGAGGGAGGCAACTTCATGAGAGGTTGAAGCACAAAGATAGTACTGGAACAAGTTTCTTGCTGTAGAGGAGATACATGGCTACTTGCATGATACAAGAGTGGGTGAGATTAATCAAAGTTGTGCTGGAAAGAGAGATAAAGAGAGTGGTGATGAGATGTCAGGAGGGTGGGGTGCTGGGGTCAAAAGAACAAGAAAGGTGGATGGCTAGTGATTGTAAGAATGTTTGGAGAGAGTAGATGATGACTAGAGATTGGGTCGGGTTGAGGAGTGAATACTGGAGGGTATGATCATTGAGTTAGAGGGAGGGTCGCATTACACACGTGTGCACACACACACATGTATATGTAGGGGATAAGTAAAATCTAGGTGATCACCTCAAAAGCACTTCATGCAGTAACCTGGCTAGTAAAGCGTTTAAATTGCAGTGTTATTCTTTTTGATTAACTGAAGAATGATTAGTTATACTTTGGTTAGTTATTAAAGGAACAATTTGCTAATCCAAGGTCAAATAGGTATGTCGTTATTCCTCACAAAGAGGATAGCAATAATTTTAATTGAGGAAAAGAGAAGCCAAATTAAGGTACATTTATATATAATGGACTTCATTCAGTTCCTCTCTTCCAAATTCACTCTCAAAGCTTTTGCTTGATCTGGGGCTGTAGAAGATACTCAAAGTGATATACAGTGGGATTAAACCAGAAATCATGTGGATGGCAAACAAATTTTTGACCACACAGCCATGCTATGACCAATCATCTTTTGTATGTTGGTTTGTATTGTGTATTTAAGATCACATTATCAACTGTATCCTTTTTTTAAGATGGTGAGGTGTCATTTTAGAGCTACTTTGCTACATTTTTTAGCATGCTGAGACACCAAACGGAGATTCCCTCATTAACTTGATACATGTATATACAAATGAAATAATGTTGGCAAAAGTGAAAGCTTTACAAAAGAGAAACTTTTCAATCAGTTTATTTTACACTTTAACTTCTATTTCCATTTACCACTCAAAGACTTATTTGCTCCAGTTCCAATTTTTAAAAATATATTTTTAGAAACATTTCCTGCTCCCAAGCACATGTTTTGTTGATACCTTATAATTCTGTATTAAAAAAAATAATAATTGGGCAAGAAAAGCATTTTAATTCACATTTTTAATGTACTTGTGTTGCTTTTTGCTTGTTTTATTAATGTTCAGTGGAATGTCATTTAAGTATAACAGTATTATGTCAACAAATATTTATCATTGAATGTGCTGTTTATTCTATTATTTTACAACCTTGTAACCAGAATTCTGCTGTCATACACTGTTGCTTCTTGCTGTCAAATCTATCATCAATACACTTTTGGCTAGTCTAGGTTGCAGATTAACCCTAGTAGAATTTTTTAATATTTTTTTTTCTTAACAGGAAGGAAACTTGAGACCATCTTTATAAAAAAGCATTGAAACTAAATAAAAGTAATCTAATTCAGTATAAAATGTACAAAAATCTAAATATCTATTAATATTAATTTATAGTTTTGCTTCAGACTTTTATTTTTTGCCAAGTGACATTTCCTTTTCATAACATTCTGCTGTGTGTATGAAGACCTGTCTTTGCATTATCCTGCTGTATTCATGTTACCTACATATATCCTAATATTTGCCATTAATCTGTCTTCTGTGATAGTTCTGCCAGTCTTGTAATCACTTGTATTGGATATCACTGTAATGTAAACAGCATTATATATTCTGCTGCATAACTTGTATTACTTCTGAAAATATAAATACATTTCTGTATTCTAGCATTGTTAATAGTTTTTCAAAAGAGATAAAAATGTTACAGAATTAAATAGTGCCCCCCCCCCCCCCAAAAAAACATACAAAAAACCCCAAAACCCCCCCAAAAAACAAACAGAAACATGCATACAGACACACACACAGCAGTAGATGAAGCAGAGGTAATTCTGAAGAATATTTTGAATATCAGCTGAGAAATTTCAAAAGATCATTGCTATGTTTCTTATGATGCTACTTTTTTTTTGTCAGTTCTGTGCAGTAAGATTTGTTAATACCTGTTAGGTTTTCTCTTAACTGCAGTTACTTCCTGAAAGGGTGTATCAAAGATTTATTTTGCAGGAATATTGGAAAGACATTTCAAATCAGTCATCTCAGCCAGAATTTTACTGAGTGATTCCAAACGTATCTGCAGAGTTAATTTTACTTTGAGCAACTCAAAAATATGTCTGCTTGGTCAAAACCTAACATTTTAGAGAATTCTTTACTTTAACTTTTAGGGAGAAAAACAAGTTGCAACTCAAAGATATTTACCTATAGATTATAGTTCTTTAATAGATAAATTCCCTGTCTCACAGTGTTCTGTTCAGTTCAGTTTGGGATTTAACAAATGGGTTGCTGAAAGATTTATTGATCAGAACTACTGCTAAAATATAAAGTTCAGGTTAGTCAAATTTCCATCTTTTATCCTTGTCTTCATTGTCATCATCTAGCTGATTCCAATGCTGGCATGGGTTGGACAGTTCAAAGGGGCTGGTGAAACAGATGATTGCATCAAGCTCCAATGTCATCTTTGGCGCTCTCCCTCTTCAAGATACCCTGCAATACCTCTACTCCTTCCTTTCTGGAATTTTAGGGGAGTTATATTATGTTGTGGTTTTCTTTGATTCTCCTCAACAAATCCTTTGCTTCTTTCTCCTTTTATTTGTTTACACCCTTCATTTTTGGACCATTTATTACAGATAGTTTTATGGCTTTTACAATGAATTATTCAACATTTTTATCATTTTGAAGATAGACTGAAGAAAATTGCTTTCAAGTAATCTTGTTGAAGAATATTTTGTTAAAATTATCTTCTAAGTCAATAAACATCAAATTTCATAAAATTAATTAATTTTGTTTTCCTTATGCAAGTTTAAAAAATTTTTCTTAATATCTAGCATTCATTGATTAGTATCATGTTAGAACTAAATAGTTTTGAGAAATATTTGTCTTATATTATTAGATGATACATACAATCATACATACATACATGCATGCATATTTTTTAATGCTGTGTGGTAAGAAGCTTGCTTGTCAACCACATGGTCCTGGGTTAAGTCCCACTGTGTAGCACCTTGGGCAAGTGTCTTCTACAATAGCCTTGGGCCGGCCAAAGCCTTGTGAGTGGATTTGGTAGACAGTAACTGAAAGAATTCTGTCATATATTTATGTGTGTGTGTGTCTTTGTGTCTGTTTGCCTCCCCCCCATCACTGCTTGACAACCAGTGTTGGTGTGTTTACACCCCTGTGACTTAGCAGTTTGACAGAATAAACTGATAGAAAATGTACTATGTGTAAGAAATAAGTCCTGGGGTTGATTTGCTTGACTAAAGCACCCTTCAAGGTGGTACTTCAGCATGGCTGCAGTCAGATGACTGAAACAAGCAAAAGAACAAAAGAATATACCATCTTATCTTTTTTGCAGATACTCCCACTCACTTTTATAAACATACAAGAGAGCCATATATCTTCTGCATAGCAAGACACTTTTGCAGGTCCTTGGCATAAAGTCACCTCTTTGCTTAATACTTATAGTCCCCACCTACTTAATCAAGAGGGCTTTTCCCCCTTTTTTTCCCCTTTACTTGTTCTTTCTTGTCTTGAAAGTTACTTGGCAACCCCACTAGTGCTGGTGGCATAGAAAAAGCACCCAGTATACACTGTAAAGTGATTGGCATCAAGAAGGATATCCAACCATAGAAACCATGCCAAAACTGACTTGGAGCACATTGCAGCCCCTGGGCTCATTGGATCCTGTCAAACCATCCAACCCATGCCAGCAGGGAACATGGATTTCAAATGTTGATCGGCTGTGTTGTTAACAAGTTTGTTTCCTAGCCATATGTTTTAGGTTCAGTCTCACTTGGGTGTCTTCAACTATAGACCTGGGCTGACCAAACTGTTGTGAGTGAATTTAGTAGGCAAAAACTGAAAAGAATCCCTGTGTGTGTGTGTGTTTCTTTACACATCTTTTTCACAGAAATTCCCACTCACTTTTATATAAACACAAGAGAGCCATGTATCTTGTGCATAGGAAGGCACTTCTGCAGGTCCCTGGAATAAAGCCACCTCTTCTCCAAAAGTGCATTCAGGTCTTTCTTGATTGTGCTATTCTTTTCCATGTTGGCCCAAATTATTTAACTAAATCATCTTCCAATCATCATAGAGGTCGTCCATGTAGCCTTTTTCAATCTCTTGGATACCACTTGGCAACTGTGCTGGTCCACTGGTTGTCCTTACAACCTGTCTAGCCTTGCGCAACTTATGCTTTCAGTATTCTGCAAATCACATCGTTCACTCCACTCTGTTCTGGAATTATCACATTTCAGATATGCTCTTGCAATGATATTCCTAGCTAGGATCTTTACATAGTCCTTTGTGGTGCAGCCAATTAATACTCTCTCCTCTTTGTGGTAGCCCATATCTCACTTGCATATAAGAGCACTGGTAGGGTAGTGCTGTTGAAGAGTCTGGCATGTATTATATATATATATATATATATATATATATATATATATATAAAATATTTGAGCAGGATTGTTACCAGCATTGCTTTACTGGTACCTGTGCTGTTGGCATGTGTAAAAAAAAAATTCGAGCGAGGTCATTGCCAGTACCGCCTGACTGGCCCCCATGCCGGTGGCACGTAAAAGCACCCACTACACTCTCGGTGTGGTTGGCGTTAGGAAGGGCATCGAGCTGTAGAAACTCTGCCAGATCAAGACTGGAGCCTGGCGCAGCCATCTGGTTTGCCAGCCCACGGTCAAACCATCCAACCCATCCTAGCATGGAAAGTGGACGTTAAACAATGATGATGATGATATATATGTATATTATAAGATGACATTATTCCATCATTGCAACTAGTAGTGTTACAGTTACAGTGATGACGCAGTAGAATAGATTTAAATGTGCTGCATGGTCACAGCTCAGTGACTGAAACCAGTGAAAAGGTAACATGATATATTTGAATCTATATATCCAGAATATTGAATCTAAAGTTGGGGATAACATGGCATATCTTGATATGGATTGTCTGTGTGAAAATAAACAAAGCATTGTAGATATACAATGTTGTAGGGATAAATACATTAATACCTCGGTTTTCAAACAACTCTGATTACAAATAAATTGTTCTTTATCTCCTGTCTTTCTCATATTCATTTAATACAGTAGTACCTCGGTTTACGAATGCCTCTGATCACGAATAAATCATGCTTTATATATACCTATATCTAATATATATATATATATATAAATATAAAGCACAATTTATTCGTGATCATGGTTGATTGAAAACCGAGGTACTACTGTATTTGTATATGCACATCTTTGATAATAAAAATAGGATGAATGTATGTTTAAAAAAATTATAAAGGTAGAAAAGAAATACTATTAATATTAATATTGATCAAATGATAGTAATAATATTAATTATAGTTTTTTGCATAGGCACAAAATCTGAAATTTAAGGAGAGGGTTTAGTTGTCTGAACTGATCCCTGTACTTGACTGGTGATTTATTTTTATTGGCTGCAGAAGGATGAAAGGCAAAGTTAATCTCAATGGGAACACTTTAATGATTCTATCTACTGCTATATGTTTTAACGAGTAACCAATTATGAAATGAGCTGAACATCTTTTAAATTCCAAACAAGTGTGGTACATTTTTCAGCATAATTAAACAAATATATATATTCTCCTGTTTTATCATATAATAATATATATATTTTTCGCGGGGTTCCACTGTTCCCTTCTCTCTCTCTCTCTCTCTCCCTCTCTCACGTTGTCTGCCATTCCCCCCTTCCATTGCTAAGAGCATTTTTAAGCCAGCCCGTCAGTTCAACCTTCGCATATTCCCGGTGCACCCGCCCTTGCCCACCCCCACCACCAATACCGGATATCTCTATATTTTTGCTCCATCTATACCATTATAGGTGTCTACTCTTCGAACCCCCCTCTTCAATACGCTATTTCACCATGCATTACCCTTCTCTTGATATCCTACGTTCTACTTGCCTAGAACCCGTCATCATTTCTCTGAACCACCCCTCCCCACTGGTGCTCCCCTATATATTTCTGCCCCCCCCCCCCCCACATAAAAAAGCACCATCCGAACGTGGCCGATGCCAGACCCCTCTGGCACCTGTGCAGGTGGCACGTAAAAAACACCCACTACACTCGCGGAGTGGTTGGCGTTAGGAAGGGCATCCAGCTGTAGAAACACTGCCAGACTAGACTGGAGCCTGGGGCAGTCCCTAGCTCCCCAGACCCCGGTCGAAACCGTCCAACCCGTGCTAGCGCGGAAAACGGACGTTAAACGATGATGATGATGATGATATATATATATATATATATATATTATTATATGATAAAACAGGAGAATGGAAATTTTTTGATATTATTTATTCTTCATTATGCATGTTTCATTTGCTAATAGGAATTACAAAGATTTGCATGTTAGATAGACATGTAAGGAATTTCCTATTAAAAATACAAACTTAAATATTTATATATTGAGTATATCTACTCTTAAATGTGTTCTTAGTAAGCTCAATATAACATTTTTCAGCCTTGTATATGAGGGGGCACTTTCCATCAAGAGAACAGAATGTTATATTATTGCTGTTATATTGAAGTCTATATGCTTATTGTACAGGTTGTGATGAGTAAATTGTTGCCATTTTATAGTTTTGATTTTGTCAACTACACAGTATAGTAGGGTCAGTTAGGTACCATCTGTGAGAAAAACAGCACCATGACACAATTCACGCTGCTAGAAATTTGGAAATGACATGCTGTACTGCTTGGCATTCACACCAAAAGCTCCAATACAAACATTTCAAAGTGCTTGTGTGTCAATCTGAGGACATGTAAAAATCAAACATTCAGTCAGTATCATGGTGTTTGGAGTGATCACTAGTGATGGCGATGTTATGTCTCCATTCATCTTCTCACATGGCCTCAGACTGAACACCGAGACCTACATCAAGTGCCTGGAGGAGGTAGTGCTGCCTTGGGTCAAGAGGATGGTTGCTGGAAGACCCTATGTCTGGCAACACGACTCTGCACCATGCCACACAAGCAGAAGAACCCAGGCATGGCTGTCTGACAATTTCTGCGACCACACCACCCCTAACATCTGGCCACCTAACTCCCCAGACTGCAACCCCCTTGATTATTATGTATGGGGTACAGTTGAGCGAGAGACCAACATAGCTCTTTGTAAAAGATGAACAAAAGGCAAAGATAAAGGCAGCATTCACCAACTTAAACGAGGAGACCATCCAGAAAAGTTGCAGGAGATTCTGAAATCATCTGGAGGCCGTGGTTGAAGCCAATGGCGATTTTATTGAATAAATTTACTCTTTAGTATTTCAAAATATTTTTATGTAATTTTGGTAAATATATCTGTTAAAATGAGATGTCAGTGTTATTTTCATTTTTGCATAATTTAGATGATAGTTTATTCACTGCACCCTGTATATTAGAAATTAAGTATTAAAATAATGTATTAGATTATTCTAAGTCAAATAATACATTTTACTACCTTACTCTTTTGTTGTCTTTAATGATAGACCTCTCTCTACAAGGATCTTGATCTTTGGCAGCATACTACAGTGTGTCCCATTTCTTGCCATCTATTAACCAATCAATCTCACATCCAGCATCTCAGCACCTTAAGTCTCTTTCTCTCCTTGATCATGAGTAAACCTCTTGGTGGTCCAGATCTATAGGAGATCTACTCTCCTCAAAGTCTCAATGTTACTCACTAGTAGGCCCTTGAGAAATTTTTTTTAAAGCAATGGTGTTGTATATGACATCTACAAATCCTATGATCATATCTTGCATGCCGATCTGTTTTTCATTTCATCAGATCATCCCGTCATGGTTTCTGATAATGTAGTTCTCTAATAATCAATACTCTGTCTCTTGTGTGTCTCAAGGTTTTACCCTCCACACTTTTTCTCCAGTACATCAAAGACATACTTATGGTCATGCATAACAGTTTCACTCCTGTGAAATTTTATCACTCTTCATTCCCTAACCATTGCATCCAAGTGTCATCCGCATGCAACATAGAGACCTCATAGGTAACCTACTCTGATTCCATGAACAGAAATATTGAAAAAAAACTCTTCTTTGGTATCATGTCTGTCTTGTCTTCCTACTAAACATGAACTTAACTAGAGTGCTCAAAGTTGCTACAAATGCTATGTCTCGTCACCACTCATCACAAACAGCTACTAACCCTCTAGAAACCTTAAAGGAAACCTACAAAGGAATACTTCTCTCTTTTATAGACAATATTGTTACTAGATTTATAAATATTGTAGAACTCATCCAAAAAAGGTAATCTGACTGATTGGCATGAAATTGCTGACCAACACATTCCACTTCAATCTCTGGCTCACAGACATGATGTCTCCTCACTTAGATTCTTCTGCTAAACTATAATAGTTCTGTTCAGTCAGGCCTGACTTGAGCGTTAACAATGACAACAAAAGTTTGTTAAATCATAAGTTTATTACTCCTAAAGTGTCTGTATCCTATCTATGTATATACCATAATGAGTGCCAAAGTTGGCTTTAGTTTAGTGAAAGTGTAGTAGTAAGGGTATTAAAAAAAAATTACGAATGGGGTGATTTTGGCTGAAAAGCCAGAGCTAAACAAGAACAACTAATATAAAATATTGAAAAGAAAACATGTTAATTCAAGAAAATTGGAAGTTTTTGTCTTACATTCCATCTCTAGTCTGTATATATATATATATATATATATATATATATATATATAAAAGAATGTAAAATTCAATGTAAATTGTTGAGTTTGTTACTATGTAACTTTTCTTTCAATAAGTACCAAATTTGAAGACTTATTTTTCTCTTTCTGTTAGATATTTCTTCAACTACATTATTTTCGTCAAAAATTTATTGATGTGAAATCTGTGATTGGAAAATATTTTCTGAGACCATTATCTTCCATTAATTTCATGTTCTCTGGCTGTTGCTGTTCCACCTAATACTGTATTACCAAATAGAATGTTCAACTTTAAGATGATTATTTTTCTATTGTCTGTAAACAAAATACTATTCTCTCTGTTTTGCATAAAAGAAAGAAACAGGTAAATAAGAAATGTGATTTAGATTTATTTAAAAGCTCATTATGCAGTTATATTTCTTGAGGAAACAAACCGACTAAAATGAACTGTGAATGAAAATCTTCCCTATGTAGAAAAGAAATGATAAAAAAATTGTCCTGGATAAATTGAAGTTGTATGAATAGTTAACTGTTTGAGCTCAAATTCTCATTAATTGAAAAATATTTCTTTCATTTATTACCTAATTTTACTTTTTTAGTGATCATTAACAATAAAAATAGGAGTGTAATGATACACATTATCATAGCCACTAACATGACCACTATATTGTGGTTTAAATGAAATTAGGAACAAAAGGTGAGAAGTCCACCTCGAGCTCATATCTTATTAAGTGCACTTTTTCTTTTTATTTCTTTGAAAGAACTAGTGGGGTGACCTACCTGTATTAATATTAGATAGAATATTTTCATTCTTTGCCATTGAATTTTGTACACATATAGTGGAGGAGGTTTGAGGAAAAAAAAACCTCAGGAAAACAAAGCAAAAATAGTCATTGGAATCAACCTGCTAAAGTTTTCATGAACACTTTCTAAATTTAGAAACCATTTTGTTTATCATGTACAGTAGTAGGTAACCATGAATTTAGTTTACTAGAGATAAAAAATACATTGTGGGAGACAAATATTGGTGTAAGAATTGTTGTTGAGGTCTTTCTTTGGAAATGGTTATATGTGATTTAGTGACTGTAAGTAAGTAACTAAAGAGAAAAAGTTGCTGGAAAGCTACACTTGGGGAGAAGTTAATTCCTAAAAGTGAAAGTTTGCAGGAGAATTTTTTTAGAAATTTAATAATCAAAATGAAAAAGAAATTTTATAAGTTAATCTGAGGAGAATAACTTTTAAATATAACTTTTTCAGGTTCTTACAGGTTTGTTTGGTTCATACGGCTGTTAGATTCATTGCAGTGGGAAACATGAGCTGAAAGAAATTTGCTAAGGTGGATGATTTGGGGAAAGTATGTTGTAAGGTGTTTGAGCAGGTGACATAGTAAAGATGATGAGAATCAAAGCAAGTGCGATGGGTGAGATTGAATAGGTATATAGATAGTGGAGGTAGTGTATGGATGAATAAAACTTGATATTGTTTCCCAATTACTATATATTTTCATTCTTTTCATAGAAGTTAAGAAATCTCTTTAGAAGGTTCTTTAGATTCAAACCATGACTCATGATGAAAAGTATCCCATCCATGACCATCCTGACTTTTTCTTACATGTGGTATATCTTATGATGACAACTTCATCATTATTTGCTCCTTTTCAAAATAGTGAAGTGTGATATGCACATTTGACTGCTGTTTCTTGCTGGTTGAGTAATCATATAGAGGTTCACTCATTGACTCTTATTGGAAAGTATTTAGATTGTGTGTGAATCAGTGAAGAATGGTAATATTCTCTGATTGATGGTAAAGGATTTCCTCTCTCCATCTGAATTGTGTGTCAGGAATGTAATGCTTTGTATCTGAAACTTTAAATAAAAAAAGCAAGATCCACAAAACATGTCAAGTGAAGTCTGTTAGATGTGTTGACAGTTGTAGGACAGATTAGGTGCAACTGTTAGATGTAGTGTAGACAGTTGAAGGACAGATTATCATGACCAAGATAGTACCCTAGAATGATTGCATTCCAATGACTAAAATGAGTAAAAGAAGACTGTACAGAAATAGCAAGATAATTACACATGCTATTGGTGATTTTTTTTCCTTCTTTGAACTTTTCCCTTTTTCCTTTCCAATGAAGAGCTATGCTTGAAATGTCAAAAACTCTCGCTTTTTACTGAGCATCAGACTAATACATTCCTTGTGCTCGTACTTTGGTTTGTTATTGTTAATTTTGTTTGTTTATTTGATTTGACTATAGTCATAATTAGCATGGATTAACCAATAATGTGATTAGGAGACTGATATCCTGCCTGCTATATTACAAACCTTTTATCACTAACTTTACTTGCCTGTTTCTTTTCTTTTGTCATCTCTTTGATGAGGAAGATAAACCTATAAAAAATCCCTTATGCAATCACTGAGTCTGCTTGCAATAGAAGCCCTATTTTCTTATATCACTGAAATATTATTTCTCTCCTAAAATCTGTACAAAACTCTTTGTCACTTCTTCATCTCTACAACCATTTGGAAGTATCTTTCTGTCCTTACAAGCATAAACCTCCAAAAGTTCAAATTGAACATTAATCCTTTAGTGTTTAACCCTTTAGCATTCAGATTACTTTGTCAAATGTAATGCTTATTTATTCATATTGATATGAATTAGTTATGCATTATCTTGTAGCTTTGAGATTTTAATGACATGATTGTTTATTTTTAGAATAATATTGTAGGTTAAGTGTGAGAGGCCAGATCTGGCCAGTTTGAAGATAATATAGGTAGATTATTTTGACCTGACATGGGTGGTTTAAATGATAAAGGGTTAAACTGGCCATATCTGGCTCAAATATTCTGTCACTGTGTGAAAACTGGCCAGATCTGTCCTCTTAGACTTAACCTACAATGTCATTCTAAAAATAAACAATCACATTATCAAAATCTCAAAGATAATGCATGATGAACTGAAAACGCTGTGAATAAATAAGCCTTACATTTTTCAGAGTGATCTGATTGCTAAAGGGTTAACATCATTCTCTTAGTGCTTGGAAAGTCTACAAAAAGTTTCCCCAAATTTGGAATCTCTTCTCTATATATATAAACGGCAGTTTGTCTGTCTGTGTGGCTGTCAGGTTGTACCCTCACCCTGACCATGGCTTTCAACCGATTCTGATGAAACTTGACACACACATAGCCCAATGTCATAATTCAAAACTAACGCAGCGAAAATTTTGAAAAGTTCCCCCAGTTCTGAAAAAAATCGATAAATTCGACATGGGGTCGAGAATCTAAGCTTTTTATATTTTTATATGCAACACATTTTCTGTCTGGAGACAGCTAGGAACATCGTATACATAGAAGTATTCGAGTGAAGAGAAGACATTAGCAACCTACACATGCGCCTTCGTTCCCTAGAGGGAAAGAACTAGATTGGGATTAGTCGTTGCCTACTAGGGACTCTTACATATCCGGGCAACGCCGGGCTATGCTGCTAGTAAATAATATTTTGTATAAATGTGAATGAATGATATATTTTTAGTGCAAAATTTTTGAGCAGATGAAGGTAGATTTAGTTGAATGAGATGTCAAAGATGTCAGCATCGTATAAAGAAGCTGTTGCAGAATTAGATAATTTAGGAGAAAGATATATGTTGAAGATATATGCTAGCTGTGGCAGGTGTAAAAATTTGATTACGATAGGGATTTTTCCAGTGGTGCTAATGATACAGATGATTTATTGTAATTGCCTCTTGTATTCCAAATTTAGTCCATTAACCA
Organism: Octopus sinensis; assembly: GCF_006345805.1. Classification (NCBI taxonomy): domain Eukaryota; kingdom Metazoa; phylum Mollusca; class Cephalopoda; order Octopoda; family Octopodidae; genus Octopus; species Octopus sinensis. The sequence continues at coordinate 58,258,292 of NC_042997.1, forward strand.
CTATAATGATAATTCTTTCTATTCTAGGCACAAAATCCAAAATTTTTGGGGAGGGCATTAATTGTTTTCATTAACCCCAATAGTCAACCAGTCCTCATTGTATTGATTCTGAAAGGATGAAAGGCAAAGATGATCTTGGCAGCATTTGAACTCAGAAAGCTGCTAAGCATTTTGTCTGTTATGGTAATGATTCTGCTAGCTCACCACCTTAACCTCTATAATAAAATTAATGTTTTATATTGACATAAGTTCATACATTTTGAGTTGGGTGGAATTGCTCAAATCAACTTTAGAAGTTATTTTATAGACTCTTGATGTATGGAAGCATAAAGTTATCTTTGGTGGGATTTGAACTTAGGACTTGAGATGTAATAATATGAAATACCATTTTTGTTTTTACAAAACCACCACAATAATAATAACAATAATAATGGTTTTCAAATTTTGGCACAAAAATCAACAAGTTCAGGGAAGCGGGTAAGCCGATTACATCAACCCCAGTGTCAACTGGTACTATTTTATTGACTCTGAAAGAATGAAAGGCAAAGTTGACTTCGATGGACTTTGAACTCAGAATGTAAAGATGGATGAAATGCCACTAAGTATTTTGCCCAGCATGTTAGCAACTCTGCCAGCTTGCTGCCTTAACCATAATAATAATAATAATCTTTTCTACTATAGGCACAAGGCCTGAAATTGTGGGAGGAGACTAGTTGATTACATCGACCCCAGTGTTTTACTGGTACTTAATTTATCAACCCCGAAAGGCTGAAAGGCAAAGTTGACTTCGTCAGAATTTGAACTCAGAATGTAGTGATGGGCGAAATAGCACTTAAACAAATTTCCTGGCATGCTAACAATTTTGTCAGTTCATTGCCTTAATAATAATAATAATAATAATAATAATAATAATAATAAAAAAATAATAATAATGAGATAAAATCTTTGAAAGAGAAATATATAATAATGCAATTTATAAAAATATCAATATCCTAGAGTCTTAGAACCTGTCATATCTCCCTCATATCAGTAATGAATTTCATATGAACTATTATTATCATTACAAAACTGTATTCAATTCACTGCAAATATTTTACGTGAATTGTTTAATAGTCTTTTGATTCAAGTCATTCAGGAATTCTTTACATCCTTGGGGACTGTGATACCAGCCAGATTAAAATTTGATCAGTTTTTAGCCAATTCATCTATTTATCAAGATTTAAATATCATTACAGTCAAATGAATTTTGATGGAGTCGAGGGATTTTCACTAAGCCATTTATAGTTTCCTCCACGTTTCAATAGCATTCATAGTTCTTTTGAATTCTTCAAAATAGTAGGTTGATAATAATAGCCTATTATTATCATAGCATAAATCTAGTCTTTAGACAGTTTACACTACTCCATATGTGTATTTATTCATTTTATATAGACACATAAATTGATTTAATGTGTATGTGAGTGTGTGTAGCAACTAGATTCCCAGTCCTTATGCATAAATTTTGATCAACTCTCCAGCTTTTTAATAAAAGAACCTTAACTGTTCTGTATATTAAACATATATAAAAGCATGTACACCACATATTAATACATCAATGAGTGTTTGGCATGTGTGTGTTTGTGTGTATGTTCAATATGTGTGTGATAGTGTTCTTTTGTTGTACCAAAACGAAAATGCTCAATATATACTTCTAAATGTGTAGAGTTTTTCCTGGCATCTGGGACTTGGTCATCCATTATATTCATCCATTTTTAGTATGGTAGGGTTATATTTGAAGGAGATCAGACTGCTGTTTCTAGTAGGTCAAGTGAATGTGCAGACTGTCAGACAGCACTTGATACAATTAACTATATCCAAATATACAATATGGTTCTCAACCATGTGGAAACTTGTATCTGTTAGCCACTTATAAATGTTTCTCTGACTATTGACTTGTTGTGGATCTAATTGACCAAAGATGACTTATTCAACAACAATTCTAACACATATTATATTTTGGGATGGTAATTTTTTGTTTTTTTCTTTGCCAAATAAACACATGTGCTATATATTCATTCTTCACTCATTTATTATTGATCTTATTTTATCTTATGTCCATTTTCTGGAAATCTTTCATCACAACGTCTATGACTTCTTCAGCAAACCTGAGTATACATGTGGATGGAAAGGGTCACTGAAGAGGTCAGATGTGTGATGAAAGATTTCCAGACAATGGACATAAAATAAGAACAATAATATAAGAGTGAAGAGTGAATATATAGTGTGTGTGTGTTTATTTGGCAAGAAAAAAAAAATGACCATTCTGAAAAATAACAATTTCAACACATAATTTCACATCATGTATCTTGAAAAACAAATTCATAAATTCTAACACACATTTCCTTTTATTAATTAGTTAGCATAAATGCTTCAGGCTCAAATTTAATAGGCATAATGCTATGTGTATTGTATATATATATATATATATATATATATATATATATAAATATGCACACACATGCACGTGCACATTTGTGATGATATAAGTATGAATGATTTTCATGTGTGTGTGTATATGCATGATCTTTATGTGTGTGTGTGTGTGTGTGTGTGTGTATATATATGTATATATATCATCATCATCATCGTTTAATGTCTGCTTTCCATGCTAGCATGGGTTGGACGGTTTGACTGAGGGCTGGCGAACCAGATGGCTGCACCAGGCTCCAGTCTTGATCTGGCAGAGTTTCTACAGCTGGATGCCCTTCCTAACGCCAACCACTCCGAGAGTGTAGTGGGTGCTTTTACGTGCCACTGGCATGGGGGCCAGTCAGGCGGTACTGGCAACGACCTCGCTCAAATCTTTTTACACATGCCAATGGCACAGGTGCCAGTAAGGCGATGCTGGTAATGATCCTGCTCGAATGGTGCCTCCTACATGCCACTGGCACGGAAGCCAGTTAGCTGCTCTGGCAACGATCACGCTCGGATGGTGCTCTTAGCACCCTATATATATATTCGTGGTCTGTTCAATAAGTATCTGGACTGTTGCTATAATAACGAAGCTAACGCTTGAAGAGTGAAGCCGCCTGACACAAATTGACCTTGAACTCAACTGTGCATGTGCACTAAGTTTTAATGTTCTACCTCACTTCTGCTGTTTACAGCAGTTCTTGGAAGGAAGGTATGTAGCATGTGATTGTAGCATTGACCATGACAGAGAACATTGAACAGAGAATCTGCATCAACTTTTGCCAAAAGCTTGGCGATATCTGCTTACAGGCCTATGCAAAGTTTTTAAAAAGTATGTGCAACTGAAATCTGAGTGTCTTTTTGGTCAGTTGAAAGCACTTTTGGCACAAACTTGGTAGACATACATCTCATACCCAAACCTTCAGTGATAATGGACTGGACTGAACTGCACATCCTCTGATAACTCATTGATAGTGATTTAACGATTTCTCCACTCACCTGCACGCACATCTGTAACGTTTTTCTCAGTTCTGCTGTTTGCGGGTCTCTCAGAACATTTGTCAATATCAACATTTTTTTGGCCATCTTAGAAACATCCTAACAACTTGTACACTTATGTGCAGCTCATAATCTACTCTCCATACACTTTCTGTAACTTTGCACAGGCCTCTGAGTGGGTATTGCTATGACAACTTTCTCTGTCATGGTCAATGCAGTGATCACACACTACACACCTTCCTTCCAAGCACTGCTGTAAGCAACAAAAGTGAGTTAGAACGTTAAAACTTAGTGCACATGTACAGCAGATTTTAAACTCAATCTGTGCTGAGCAGCTTCACTCTGCATGCTTTAGCTTTGTTACTATGACAACAGTCCAGATACTTATTATATGCATGTGTATGTGTTATGTATATATGTATGTGTATGATATATGTGTAAAGAATTTTAATAAGGGGATTCTAAACTCTATAGGGCTTAGGGCCTCACCAAGTCTAAATCTGACACTGTATCTGTTACTGATTATTCAATGCTATGATCTGAGCAATTAATTAATTGTTAATGTTTAGAGTTAATATTAAAGCAAAAATAACTTGAATTGTAAACACTTGATAAAACATACTGATAAACAACATGACTTGGAATTTTAAAAAAATGTCCCTAATTACCTTTTCTTTTTCCTTTGTTAATATTTTAGTTTTGTTGTTTGTGAAGCTGAAACATTGGGATTGTTTTTAATTTTTTTTATTAAATATTTCCAAGATTTTTATTGATTTAATAAACCTAGCATATTTATAGTTGGTTTTTATGCATATGTATTGAGATCTGTGTGTGCTTAGTGCAAGACATCTTCAAGAAGGGTTTAAATTTAGTAGTTTTGCATTTCATTAATGTCATGTATGTATAATCAATTCATTTACTTACCTATCTACCAACTTACTAACTCAATAGCTTCCTGATACTTACCTTTAGTTTTTTTTTTTGTTTTTTTTTTGCTTTATTTCTGTCTTTGGAAACTGCAGTAAAATGGTACACTACTTCAGTTCAAATCAAACAAGTCTTCTTACCAGTTCTGCACTGTTTCATTAGAAGTTTTAATTGATTTTTCTCCTTTCTATTTTTGGTTAAACTTATAAGAGTTCTAAATTTAGTATAAAATAGATTTTTTTCTTAATTTTTCTGAGATGATTTTTAAACTTAATTACATCCCTCATCTTTGAGTAGTGTATATCTCTATTAATTAATTTGTGATGATAAAAAAATAATCTGTTTAATGATTTTGTTTATACTTTTTTAAAAAAAAAGAGCTGTGAAAATTGCAAAAGTAGGCATCTTAATTAGGCATGAAGCTTGAGATATGCAAGGTAGGGAAGGTAATTTTAAGTCGCTCTGAGATTAAGAAGTTTTCTAAGAGTATATATGTTGCTGCAATAGCTCCAGTTTTTCCAAATATGCTAGTTGTGACAGGACCTGAGTTATGTTGTGCTCACTACTCTGCATGTCAATACACTGGTCTGAACTCTTTTTAGGACAGCTACATACTGAGACCATTAGAATTACATCTCTTTAAAACTGTATTAGATTAGATTGTTGCAGGGAAGAATCACAAGACTGATTCTTCAAGCTAAGCCAACTGGCAAGAAACTTAGAGGTAGACCAAGAATGAGATGTTTGGATAATATCCATAATCTCAGTTGGTCACACTTGGTAATCCAGCCAGACAATCTAATGATTGTTACTTCTGATAAAATTCTATTAAGGAGATACTTAAGGACTTTATCCCTATAATCCTCCCTGGAATAGTTGTAGAAGATGGATAGATGGATGGATAGATGGAGAGATAGAACTGTATTTTATTAATAACTAGCTTAAAAGCTGCACTCTGCGTGGGCTTTTAAGCTAGCTCCCGCAGAGGGCTAATTGGGCCTGCAGCCCCAAAACTAAAGAGAGCTAAATAGCATGACTATATGTCAATAATGACTATATACCCTGGTGGTTTTTGATAAGGATGGATGAGAATTAATTCTGTAATGCGATCATTCTATTGTTCCAGTCCCAATTTGAATTCTAACTGTTGGTTAATTTGTCTCAAAATTCTTATCTTGATGTAAAAGTAGTGATGCGAGTGTCATTTATCTCCCTCTTGATCTCTGACATCATCTGACAAACACCAACTAAGATGACATGAATCAGCCAAGCTTGACCTGCTAGAAATCCCAATGCTGGATGTTCAAGAACCAAATGAAGGGGAGATTTTCAATCCTGGGATTATCTTGATTCCAAGAAGGTATAATATGTCTATGTATAGCAAATGTAGGCTGAGATACAGGGGTTCTAGACAGATAGAATTTCACATTTATTATTATAGATGAGTTCTTTTTGTCAGCTTTACCAAATTTCTCAGAATCTAATCCAAAGAAGATTTCCTCTAGATGTAGATATGTTTCTTTCTGGAAAATTACATTAAATATATTGAAGAAATGAAGCCATACCATCTAAGAATTAAAACCAAGTGACTGTCTTACTATATATGATATTTTTGTGCTTATATACAGTCTTTCTTTTGCAAGGGGTTGATTTTAAGAGTTTGCAATGTATACCTTACATGTTAAGTTAAATATCAGTAATAAACACTGTCTCTCTGTATAAAATTGGCATTGTTTTCAGAAATCACTACTACCACTACTGTTACTATTAAATGCCATTTATCTCTCACCAGATGATATATATATATATATATATATATATATATATATATATATTTGTGAATGAGGACAATTTGGAAACCTAAAATGGATCCATAGCTCCTGTCTCGGTTACGAGCTTGGAACCCTGATAATCCGTTAGAGCATTTACCCAGTGTACCTATTCATTTAGATCACCAGTGAACTAAACTCCCATATTCTGTATATATGTGTATATATATATATATAATCATTTAATTTGATCCTTGTCTGCTTGTGTGTAGATCATGGTGTACCTATGCATGTAGGCACGTATGGGTACATACATACGTTCATACATAAATACATACATAGATATGCAACTCTGTGTGTGTATACAGTGGTGGATTTGAAGTTTTCGTTTATTTATGAGTTGATTTCTTAATTTCACCAGAGTATAAATACCTATAATGGTGATACTTAAAAAAATAAATAAAAGTTTTTTAGAAATCAAACTTATAAATTTCCCGATAGGCAAGTGGTCATATTATTTATATCCTACAATGATATACTGTATGTTTAATTCTCCTGCCATCATTAAAAAATGTTGAAAACACTTCTCAAATTCTATGCAATATTTTCTATAAGTATTTCATTTTGTTCACTTTCTTTTTCATAATCATGATTATTATTGGAATAACCATTTATTTAATCATATGCTAATTTTACTCATATGCGTCTACTTAGGCTTCTAATCCTCTTTTAGCCAAACACTTACAAAGCTTAATTCAGTTCAGTTAAAAAGTATGGGTAAGCAATGCATTGTAAGCCACACTATAATTTGTGAAGTAATTCAACTGCACAAAGGATATGCATCGCCCCTCTGATGCCTCTTTTTTGTTTATTTATTTATTTGATTTGGTTCTATGCAACTTAAAGTTTCGCAGGCTTCTGATAGAAGCCTGTCCCTTTCAGGCTTTAGATTAACAATTCAGTAATCTAAAACCTGAAAGAGATGGACTTCTGTGAGAGGCCTGTGGAACTTTAATTTGCACGGATATGAATCAAGCTGTTTTAAACAATACACATAACACCTACTAATTATGTTAAGTGCCCTTTCCTCTTGTGTGTGTGTGTGTGTTTATATATATATGTATATATATATATATATAATATATATATATATATATATACACACACACACACACACACACACACACACACATTTTTTTCTCTCCTTGTTTTTTCTGTGTACCTTTCTGTAGAAGAGCGTAGGCCTGAAACATAAAAGACTTTTTCTATTCCTGAGCGTTATACTAACACATCTGTTTGTTTTGTACATCACCTGTCTTCGTCTTTTGTTTTTTTCATAAACTCTCCCTACACACAGAGAGAGAGAGAGGCAAATCTCAACTTATGTTGGTAATTGGTTCCAAGACATGTGACATAACATGAAAAATGGTGTAACATGAAAGTCTCCCGAAAAAATACCTTCAACTTCATTAAAAACCGACTTCTGACCGTTATAAAATAGTATACTTTAAATATAGGAGGCATGGTGTAGGAAAAAAAAAGTGCAAATTTATTCAAACATATTTGAATTTCCTGGTATGTACTTCAACACTACCTAATGGTGAAATGTTGGAACTATTGGTCTTGAAAGCCATGTATGTAAATAAGAGAAAACATTGTAAATATGTACATTTAAAAGAATTTATTAGCTTTGTCTGTTTTAATAAATTTGTTCATATTTTCATATGTATCTTATTTGATTTTCCATTTCAGTATTAGTTTTTAGGTTTTTATAAAATTTTATACTCTTAAATATGTATACTGAAATCAATGTAAAAGCGGATAAATTGACTATGTTGAAATTATTTTTTCTATTAAGTTCGTAAAAAATGTGACATAAAGTTGAAAAATATGTAATTCGCTAAGATATTGACTATGCCTCTCTCTCTCTCTCTCTCTCTCTCTCTCTCTCTATATATATATATATATATATATATATATATATGCATATATATAGTGAGAATTTACAAAAGATGAAGACGAGTGTGTAGACAACAAACAGATGTATTTGTTTAATGCTCAGGAAGCAAGAAAGTTTTTTGCATTTCGAGCCTATGCTCTTTGACAGAGAGGAACACAGAAATAAACAAAGAGAGAGAAGAGAAAAAGTTTTAGTGGCTAGTGATCTATCATGGCGAATGCCAGACCGAGAGGTCACACAGGAGAGCTAGAAAGAAGGAGAGATAATAAAGTAGCAGTGATCTCAAAATGAAGGTGCGCATGCGTGTGAGAGCATGTATGTGCATGTGGAAGGGGGCTGGTGACCTTGACGTGTGATTGTGTGCATGTGTAAGTGTATGGATGATGGTGTAGTTGCTGGGAAGTGGTCAGTGCTAGTGTGCGCGCTGATGTGCTAGTGTTTCCGGGGCAGTGTGGTATGGTATGGTGGTGTGGTGTGGTGGTGTTGGGATGTGGGGGAGGCGAGAGTAGGGATGGGATCTAAGGGATGGGGGTGGGGGTGGGTAGGAGTGAAGAGAGGAAATAGGTGTCAGAGCAAGTGAGGAGAGGTGGGTGGGTGGGAGGAAGTAGGTGTGAGAGGAGGAGGAGGGTTAGATGAAAAAGGAAGGTGAGTTGATTTCATGTGATGCAAAGAAGCAAAGAGAGAAGATTAATTCCTGCTCATGGAGAAGACAGGAGTCCAGATGGCCCCTGTGCAAGGACAATCCGAACACAGACAGGTGTTGTAAAGAGTGACTGGTAGAGCAGAAATGGCGCTAGACTGGGGTGTCGTTGCTGAGTCTGATGTCTTGGAGTTGTTCCACAAACCAGTCAGCCAAGCAGCATCCCATTTGACTGATGTATAGAGAAGGACAGAGGGAACAGGAGATGCAGTAGAGGACATTGCTATAAGTGCTGGTGATGGAGTCAGTGATGTGATAGGGTCAATGATGGGTGTCTGTGAGGAGAGTGGTGTTGGAGGGATAAGGGCAAGTGCAGCAGTGTGGGCAGGAGCAGGGGAACGAGCCGGGTTGGGAGGTTGGGTTAGGGAAAAAGCTGTGGACCAAGAGGTCTCGTAGGGTGTGGGCTCGTTTGAAGGAGGGGAGGGGTCGATTAGGGAAGATGTGCGAAGTAGAGGGGTCAGACTGGAGTTGCCGGACTGTTCAGAGAATGGTGCATTGGAGTGGTTGGATGGTGGGGTGGTAGGTGAGGGGAAACGGGTGATGGCAGGGCAGGTGCGGCGGGAGAGAGCAGATGCACGATCTATGGAACATGCTCTGGCAAGGGCGGTGTGGATAGTGATGGTCATTTATTTGATCTTCAATTAAGTTTTTATATTATTTTTAGTTAATACATCTGTCAGAGTTCTTTTGTCACACATTCTGTGACCTCATCAGTAACTCTGTGTGTGTCTCCTCTTGTCCTGCTGATTCCATTTTGTCCTTCTGTGAAGATTGAATAAATAGTGTGCATGTTTAACTGGTCAAAGAAAAACAAAAAAACTGACCATCCCTAAGTATAACAATATCTGTTTCAACACATATTTTCACATCAAGAGGTATAGCTCTCTCTCTGTATGTGTATATATATGTAAAAGTAGCTATATATATAAGTATAGCTCAGCTACATCCTTTTGAGTTACATCTTTTTCTACTTTACGTCACTTAAGAAATTAATGGAAAAAAAATCATCTCAAAGTCAGTTGATTTATTTGACTTTACATTGGTCTCAGTGGTATGTGTGTATAAGGATTAAAAGATTCAGTGAAGTGATAGTTATGAAGACCAGTATTACTATGGGTTTGCACCATATTATAGGACATAATTTGCAAGAAAATATGGCAGCCAGTACTTGTCTTGTACTTTGTGAAATTCTGAAAATTGCAGTGAAGTAGATAAAAGAAAGTGGTTGCTAAGAAGTACCATGGAATCAGTAGAATAAGAGGAGATGCATGGGGCAGAGAGTTACTGATAAGGGCACAGAATGTGTGACAAGCTAAAAATAATATGAATAAAAACTGAAGTGAAGATCAAATAAATGACCATCCCTAAATATAACTATATACACACACATACAACTCCATCATTTTGAGTTCCATCTCTTTCAAGTTTACATAATTTTTTTTTTACAAAATATTTATGAAGCCTATATATATATATATATATATAAAATTAAATAATTGTAGAAATTGATATTAATCAGTTAAAACAAGTGGCCTAGCATATTTTTAAAAAATCCGAAGATTAAAAATTTTTTCACATACAATATTTAGAGGACTGACCACTAAAAAAATGGACAGTCCATATGCTAGATATAGACGTCAAAATCGCCATTTTCCACAAAGAATGGGAAAAAAACTGATTTTATTTGGTAGAATCTTTGTTAGGAGAGCAGACAAGGGCTTAAGTAGCTGCTTTTACTTTACATTCTCTGACCATAAAATGTTGATCATGGAAAAGGACAGTAAGAAAACTCCAAGTGACAGAAACTGTTAAGTTGTGGCGTGAAACATGTTTATCTATTAAAAAACCACCCATTGAAAGTTACCCCAAGCTGTCAAATGTTAAAATGCAGTTAAGTGCATGATGAAAATTTGAGTTATATGGAGGAAGAGAAAATGAAAAAAAGTGGCAGTGATATTTTATTGATCTATTACTAATTTTTATTTTTTATTGAATTAAAAAAAAAAAATTCACCTTTCTTTAAAAGATTTTAGAAAAGCAACATGATCTACCATTACTATTGCTATCACTAAAAGTACAGGAATCCAAGACATTATAAATCTTGTTATTGTGCTAAAAACAACATGACTCCATTTCTGGTTTCACTTAATCACTTCCTCATCTTTAATTAAATGAAAAAAGATATTTGATGTCATCAGATTTCATTTCAAATTAATTTTAGCTGTTAATATTCAATTTAAATGTTTATTGTTTCATGAATAATATTTGGGGAATAGATTTTACTTCTCTGTTGAAGCTAATTCACTTCGCTCATGTTGTTACTCTTATGAAAAATACGAATACCACAACTCCATATTTCTTCTCCTGCTAATAGATTTCTGGCTCATTTAAGAAACAGTTGTTGTTTGTGAATATTTGATTCCAACACTAAACTGCCAAATTTCACACTAATGTCAGTTAGTTCACATTCCTATGTAAATGGAGGTATGAAACATTCATTGCTTTTTATGATACAAGATACAAAATCATGATTTTCATCCCCCCCCCCCCCGCCTCATTCACTTATCTATTGTGATACCTCCAAAACATTTACAGCAATGGTCTTCTACTTTAGACTGTGTCTAATTTGAAATCCCAGTTGTGCTGGTATCAAACACTTATAGATTTAATCCTGTCACGCTGTATTCCCACTATAGCAGGAATAGGTTAAACATCATCTCTGCCAGATTCCTGGTAAAGTGGTAATGAACAACAAACAAAGAAGATGCAGCCAATTCTGTTCATTAGTTTGCCTGCAATTGTTATTATTTATTGTTTTGCTTGGGAGCCAGGTGGAGCATAAAGTTAGACACAGGGGTCTAAATCTAAAAGGGTTAAATTTTTTGAAGAATAGGCAAGTGCTAGACTTTATTTGTAGTCGTTGTTATTTTTATAACTGGGAAAGTGTATGTTTATAAGTATGTAACTAGAAATGGTAAATCAAATTGAGCAGTAACAACACAGGGCTTGGGAATGTCTTTAGTCTTACCAAAGGAAGGACAACCTCACTAATGCTGGTACCACAAAAAATGCACCCATTATGCTCTGTAAAGTGGTTAGTGTCTGGAAGGGCATTCACCAATACAAACCATGCCAAAACTGAGATATTGGAACAAGACTTGGTTCTCAAACTTGATAGACCTTATTGAACTAAAGTCAATGTAAAATAATGATGATAGTGGTCTCATGTTCAAAATTATAATCCTACTAATTCTAAACAAGGCTACAAATCTGTAGAGAGGAGTTGAATGAGAATATAATCTTCCTTCTTTTTCCAAAGTTATGAGTGCTTTCAGTTGTTAATCAAAATATATTTAACTTGGTTTTCTAGATGCATACATCTTAGAGTGCTTGTTGTAAGACAGGTATCAATAGTTTTAGGAAGTTTAAATGTAAAGTATTATAAAAAAGAACAATAATGTAACAAAAAAAAAAGAAGAAAATCAGAATTCCTTTAGCAGTTTTGCTAGTTTTGCCATTAGTGTAAATATAAAGAATTAAGAACTTGGAGCATAAATCATTGCAAGTGATGACTTGAGGGTGTGAGTGCTATTCTACAGCTTGCACAATATTCATTGTTAATCAATTTTCTCTCCTCATCAAAAGGATGACTTTCATTCCTCTATATCAAAGTGAGAACACAGTATTATTATAAGATGAAAAATAATTTTTTGGAACAGTGAAACTTGAGGCAGATAAAGCTATAAATAACAGTACTTAAATATTGGGCTTAGAAGCCCTTTGGATGGAAAAAGTTGAACGCTGCCTGTGGGGCATAAACTCATGTCTTCATATATTTCTATTCAAAGGGTTTTTTTTTAAAACCCAATATTTAGATATTATTATTTATAGCTTCACTGTTCTAAAAAAGAATTGTTACACATCTCTCAAACTTTCTAAAATCTTATGATGTTGATGAAAAATATTATTTTTAAAGTATTATGAGCATTCATTTCACAATAGATAATCTAACCTTGCTTTTACTTACTACTATTTCACTGAATATAAGTTTCTCAGCTGTCTTATTTTGAAATGAGTTCTGAGAATATTAATTCAGTAAAAGATGTTCACTTTTATGTAGCCTGTCCAAGTCAACACTTTACATTTTGAAACTATGTCTAATATAGATTACTTTCATAAAAACTATTTCAACTACTATTTATTAATACTACTGAACTGGAAGTTAAAGTTTCCTAAGGAGTAAATTGCTGTCTTAAAAAGTAAGTTGCTATCTTAAACATCTAAGTTCAAAATACTGCTGGCATCAGTTTAACAGGATGGGAAAAATGTTCTCAACCCATTCAAAACTGGCCTTATTTAAAGGGAAATCAGTGTTACCATTTAATTTGCATCAGTCTTGTGGCAAATTATTGGGAACTAGAATTTACTTTCTGAATTTTGTTCTTAAGGAAAATGAGGTAACTAAGAAAAGGAAAAACATCCCTATGAAAGGGAAAATATCACAATTTTCTATTGCTCATTGCTTATAACTTCATTAATGCCACTAGTTATTTATCATGAAGTGTTTTGACCTTTTCCTATGATAGGAGTTCTATATTTTTCATGCTTGACATTATCTATCACTTGGTTTGCTTCGTATCTGACTTTTACATGAACTTTTATATGCAGAACTTAAATCATTGTCTTAGGTAAGATATTACTCTGCTTGCTTTACAGTCCCTTGTGAACTAGAAGCTATGATCTAGTAAGAATAAAATCATAGATGATGAGTAACCCAGAATCATGACTATTTACCCATAATGCCTCTTTCATACTTAATATTGTGAATTGTAGAAACTGCAACACAACTTTTTCTGTCACTGTATCATATTTTAACTTATCAGAGTCTTGCCTTGCAAGTTACTTAGTGAGCTTACTCATGCCAGTGTTGTGTAGAAAGCACTCGGTATACTCTATGAAGTGTTTGGCATTAGGAAGGGCTTTCAGCTGTAGAAACCATGCCAAATCAGGCATTGGAGTTTGGTGCAGTTCTTTGACTTGTTAGTTCCTGTCAAAATGTCCAGTGATGATGATGACATATATGTATGTGTGTGTGTGTGTGGTGTGTGTGTGTGTGTGTGCGCCCCAGCATGACCATAGCCTCTGACTGAGAATAGTGAAAATAATACATAAACAGACACACACATTATTTTATCATTTTAACATTCACTTCTCCATGCTTACATGGGTCAGATAGTTTATTGAGGCAAATTTTCGATGGTTGGATGCCCTTCTTATCACCAGCCCTTATTTATTTCCAAGCAAAGTAATATTTCCTCATTGCCAGCAGGCATGTTTTCTTAGAATATTAGAAAGGAATGATATTCATTTATGATAATCATGTGATATCAGCACGAGGAGACACAAACACTCACTTACATACACCCACATGCACCCCCACCACACTTTTCATCTACCAAATTCACTCACATGGCTTTGGCCTGTTGGTATGACAAGAGAGGAAGAGATGAATGTTCCAGGTGGACCTGGTACTCAACTAGTTTAGAGGTGCAGAGAATATGGTAGTAGCTAGAGAATAGTTAGAGTCAGATAGCCTTCTTTTGGATGTGCTCTGGTATGTATGTGTGTATCACATCAGCACTGTTCTGAATATATACAAGCAATGTTTGACCATTGTAGAAAGGTCAGCACAATGACAAGAGCTGAAGTATTTTCTGGCTTTGAAGCTGAAAACTAGTTTCTAGAATGTAATTTTAGCTAATTATATTTGTTGGGGATACTAGACAAAATAATTGAAGATTTTAAGGTCTAGGATTTGTAGTGTAACTGTGTCATAATTGTTTGTTGTTTCATGGCTAGAAAGGGTGAAGTTCATTATTGATTCCTTGATATGAACAGTAAATACATTCTATATATGTTGGTATATGCATACATAAGTTAAGCAAGAAGTTGTGGTATAGAATACTGAATACATATGCAAGACCTAAATGTTGTTTATTGATAATGTTAAACTGTACATGGCTACTACTTCAGATGTTTTTAATGAAGTTGGAATATTTTAAACTTTAAGCTGTACAAATGCACATAAAGACAATGCATTCTCACTCACATACGCACTCACTCACATACGCACTCACTCACATACACACAATCACACACAGACTTGCTTATACGGAAATAACATGTCAGGAATATGAGAAAAATAACAGGAAAATTGTTGCAGAAGCAGATGGTTACTTAATTTGCTGTTATTAATGGCTGCATTGTATTTTATTTCTGATTCATTTATGGATATTTTTCTCTATTTTAGATATGTTTATGCCTTAAATATTTTATTAACATGTCATCAACTGTACTAAATCATGTTGGCTATTATACAAGATATGAAAGGTATTAAATGGAATAGAATACAGTAACTTGTGCTGTATGCATTGCTATAAAACAAGGATTGAAAGAGATTCCAGTAAATCAAAGAATGGAAGATATTCAATTCATACCATTCTCATTACTCCTAATCCCTTGGATCTCTTGGAGGGTATTATTTGCACAAAAAGCAGTTTCCAGTATACACAAAACTCCCTCCCTAAACAAAGGAGTTTGTGTTTTTATTTTTTCTATTTTGTTCAGGTTAAGATTTATTAAATTCCAGCAAGTATTATTTACATTATGGACCATTGTATGAAGTAAAATTGCTTCAGTCTATTCTGGATTTTTCCTCTTTAAATTTATGACTTTCCTCAATACTCGTGTTGTGTGCTCTGACTGAAGTGAAATGCGTTCCATAGCCCACATCTCGGAGTGTTTCTGCTAGTTAGAATTTACCATTGAACTTTGTACTTAATTTATTTCTTCATGAGTTGTACCCCGACATTATTGGTTAATGCAGATGTTCAAATATCCTCTTCACTCCACTTTTTAGTATTGCCTATTCCAAATAATGTATCCAGAGGGAAGAGTGTATAGTTGTAATTATTGTTGTTGATGATGTAAATGATTCATGGGTTTAGTTTTTTTTTTCTTAAGTTTTCCTGTTGAACCATTATTATGGGTTGTAATTATGAGAAAGTTGCTACAATCTCTGTAAGGTAATGAAAATCTGCATCATTTGCCATTAGCTGATAGTCTGTCTGATGACATCCTGACCAGATAGCAGCTTCTGTTCTCCGTACCTAGTCACCATTGACAATTTCCCTACTTTCCAACCAATTAATACCATAATGCACTTGCATGTCAATGAAGTAAGCAAAAATACTTTTACAAACTTTTAAAGAGCAATGGAATAAGTTACCTCAAGAAATAGAATCAATGTTTCTAGAATTCAAAAATATCACCTTTTCCTTCAAGTGGTAGCTGCCAAGGTACATTTCACTACTCTGTGCTGGAAGTCTTTATCTTAGTAGGTTCTCAATTTCATATTGAATGTCTCTGTCAGTAATACCAATGTAGTTGAGTGGCCTTTGTTTATAGTGACTTTTGCTTCAATGTCGCAATCACCATTATAGACACTGCAGTCAATAACACAATTATATTCTTTTGGTTTAAGTTGGCTACAACCAAAACCAAAACTTGCAGTCAAAACCCTATATAAAGTTATTAATAGCATCAGCTATAACAGTAATGGTTGCAGCATACCTCATTTTACATTAATGATCTACAATAATATACTCACCCTGAAGTACCAAGCAATGCTCTCTGGCAGAAACCCTACTACCAGACAAAATCACAAAGTACTAACTAAAACATAAGAAGTACTCAATAATATCTATGTTTACTAATACTAATACAGTTAGATACCTTTAATCCAGGAGCTGGATAAAATTATAATAATTTTAAAGCTCAACAAATGTCCAGGTGATGTAACATCATACAGACTCACTACCCTCTTATGTACACTCAAAATTTCTACTAAGGCTAATCTTTGATATCAGCAAAACACATTTCTCCAAATCACGGCACAAATTGAAACCACTACACTACTCACAGAAAATAAGGTAAGGAGTAAAATGGCTTTAATAACAAAAAACCCTCTCACATATACTATTTTAAGGACCATTAATCTCAGCAACACTTTTGACCATTCTCTGCTTTCCACTCATACAAAACCTACTCAATGCCAACTTAAGAAACAGCATAAAATTCTAGCTAGCTAACCACACATCAGTCTACCACGAATTACTCTTTTAGAGCCTGCAATTTTTCAAATAGAGTATCAGAAATATATTATCGTCTTTTCAATCTGTAACTACATAACCTTCCTATACCTCCACAAAACATACAGACATCCACATGTGCCTCCCACAAATCCCCAGACACCACATTCATAGCCTCCCACTATTCTCCAGGCACTGTCACACAGCTTATTCCAACTCTATTTAGATCTCCAAAAACACCTAGCTCTATAGCAAAATTATAAGTATACATTTATATTCCAAATCTGTTGTCTCTTACCAGCAACACCAGAGGACACCAAATACAACCAACCCTGAAACTTAACAATATAAACATGCATACTTGCAAAAGATAAAAAAAATGCTGGTTTTACATATAACTCCTACACAATGCAATAATTAAAGATGCAGTAAAAAAAAAGCACAATGTGATGCACATTGGCCAACAAAGGAGCAGCTGCACTTGCATTCAAACATTACATTAAATACATCATGGACTATTCCAGTCTTACCTGAGCCTCCAATCTTTTCACACCAAACTACAATAAACTGTAAAGAACAGAGAGCAGCTCACTATGCATCTTACCAGGTTTTACACAGTCCATTAACACAATGAAACAAAGACAGTGAAAACAAAAGATCACTTTGATGTACTAGGAGCAGAATTTGTTGTTGCAGCAAGCTGAAATCCCCAGTCCTTGTCACTAGATGAAAAAATATCACCCAGACACATATGCAATGCCCCTGAACATTACTATAACATTATTTTAAAAACACTATCTTTCTTACTCTGCTCAGACAACCATAAGGAACAATATACACA
The DNA here is from genome assembly GCF_006345805.1 of Octopus sinensis. NCBI lineage: Eukaryota > Metazoa > Mollusca > Cephalopoda > Octopoda > Octopodidae > Octopus > Octopus sinensis. The sequence goes on from NC_042997.1 coordinate 58,276,089, forward strand.
GATATAGCCAGAAACATCAAATACTATGCTGGGATGCATATCACTAGCAATAAGTACAGATGGGTAGCAACTCCCAATTTTTGACTGAATCAATATGTGTCTGCCTCTGCTGTTGCCACCAACAGAATCTCTAGGTGAACAGGAATAAATTGAATAGAGGAGAGAGTGTAGTGTCCTGCATGTCATTCTGCACCTCTTATGTTTAATCATAGTATGTTGGAATGTGTATGGATTTCAGCTAAATGGTGGCATTGTATAACTGGGAATTTGAATCTGTAGATTACACTTTATCATTCAGCTGACAACCTGCATGACATAGAGCTTCACAATGACAACAAGCACCTGACTCTCATTCAACATTACTTTCATAGACCTTTGCTCTTTAACACTTCACCTTCTCACTAACACCCCACCATCACTCACCATCATACTTTCTTCACTCACACTCCACCATTACATACCATTTTCTGTCACCTACTATCACTTCACAAACACCTCACCCTTGCTCTTTCACCAACATTTCACGTTCTCTTCCCTAAATGACTTCCCACACTGCTTCACCATTATTTTACATTCACTTGATGGTGAGTGAAGGTACGATTTTACAAAGCAATAGATGAAACTTGAAGGCTAAGTCAACTTGATTTTTACAATAGTTTTCTATACAAGCTTGTTTTTGTTTTGAATGTTCCTCTATTCCATAAATAATCCTGCTCTTTAGCTCAGATACAATTTCAGTACACAGATCTTCACTTCTATTGGCACTGCCAAAATTTAGCTCATTTGGTCACTAAGAGAGTGAAGATCCTATGTAAATCTGTAGCCATATCAGTCAATGTTTCTGTAATATAGTCAGAGAAATGCTTTCAGCCCTCAGCTTCTATGTTTATTTTCCATGCACTATTTTCTTTATTCATATTCATATTTCTTTAATTAGTTGTTCTTATTGTAGTGAAGGCCTGGATATATGTCTTGTGTTTGTGATAGACACTAAGATATCATTAAAAAGTTGCTCTTTTGCAGTCTTCACTTTTAGAGCACTTCTTTCAGATGAATTATCATTGTTGCTCTATGCAAGACTAATTCAATTAATCATTTCATTGTTTTCAAGCTTCAGTGACCAGTAAACAATGCACTAGAAGGATAATGAAATTGTAATGAAGATTAACAATATAATTTCAGTGTTCATTGGTTATAGTCAAGCAAGTTGAATGGTTGATTAGACCAAAACATATATAGCTTTTCTCTTTTAATTGTTTCATTCATTGGACTTTGGCCATGTTGAAGCACTGCCTTGAAGGGTTTAGTCACACAAATCAACCTCAGTACTTATTTTAAAAATCTGGTGCTGATTCTGTCAGTCTCTTTTGTCAAACTACTAAGTTATGGAGATGTTAATAAACTAATGCCAGTTGTTAAGCAGTGGAGACACACACACACACACGCATGCACGCACACATGCACAGAGAGAGAGAGAGAGAGAGAGAGAGAGAGAGAGAGAGAGAGAGAGGCTTGTTTCAGTTTCTGTCTACTAAGTCCATTCACAATTTTTCGTAGTTGGTCCTGGGCTATAGTAGAACATACTTGTCCCAGGTGCTGCACAGTGGCACCATATCTGCATCTATATATATGAAGATGTATATATTCTAACACCATAATTTAAGATGTATTCAGTAAGGATCCATGTTAATTTAAAGCACTTAAACTACAAAACATATCTATTGCTTGATTTCTTAGCCATATTTGCCCTTCAAAACAGAAATTAAAACGTTATTTCATGATCAGAAATGTCCATTGTACATTACAAAAATTTTTTAAATGAAATCTTTGATGAGTAATGTGTAACATTACTCTCACTATAGTGTATTTATTTAGAAACAGTAAGTAGTGTGTAAGGAAAATTTTGGTGCTACTTGTTGCAGGTTGTAGCCACCACACAGTGGCCTACCTCATTGGCTCACATGCAAATGCATTTCAATAAGAAGTTCATTTCAGAACTACATATTTTGGGGTTTATTCCCACTGGATAGATGCTGTTGGTTTTTGTTTGCTACTTTAGCTGCAGCTTGGCCAATGTCTTGTGAGTAAATGTTTTTGGCAGAAACCAGAAGCCACTCATATTTTCTGTCTCTCTCACATATGCATGCACCCATCTGTCTGTCCATCCATCCAGCTATCTATTACTTGTTTCTGTCATTAGACTGCAGCCTGCTGGGGCACAGCCATGAAGATTTGTCAAAGGAATCTGCTCCAGTGCTTTATTTTTTTCTCTTTTTCTCTTTTTAAGCCTGGTATTTATTCTATCCACCTTCTTTTACTGAATTGCTAAGTTACAGGGATGTAAACACACCAACACTGGTTGTCAAGCAGTAGTGGTGGTGGCGAGCGGGGCAGATGCAAAGGCACACACACATATGACGGGCTTCTTTTAGCTTCCATCTACCAAATCCACTCACAAAGCTTTGGTTGGTCTGGTGCTATAGTAGAAGACACTTGCCCAAGGTGCCATGGGATGGGATTGGACCTAGAGCCATGTGGTTGGGAAGCAAGCTTCTTACCACACAACCATGCCTGTGGATATGTATGTATGAATATATGTATGTGTGTATATGTATGTATGTAGTTGTTTGTGTGTGTGTGTGTTTCCTCTTGCCCTGACATGAGTGCCCTAATTGCAAACCATTAAACAAACGGTGTCATTTACTTGAAATCTTCTTTTAAAGCATGTCTGACCATTGGCTTGTTTGCGGTGGGGGGAGGGGGTTGGTGCCAGAGAGAGCATCCAGCTACAGAAAAATCTACCACCACAAAGTTTTGTCTGACTCATGTTAGCATTGGAAAGTGGGCATTGAAATGATTATGATGTGTACACACACACACACACACACACACACACACTTATATTTGTAATTTTTACATATAAAAACCCATGTCACTGCCAGAACTCAATCTTTAAGTCTTTAAGATCCCATGCATGCACTAGTTTCAATAAAAAATTATTAAGATGTCAGATAAATTCATTCATCCCCCCCACCATTTATTTTAATCCCTTCCAATGTTATTTGAACCAGCATGAACAATATTTTTATATTATTTCATAGTCTTTTATAGTTCTCTTCTTCTACAACTTTTGTTTATTGCTTTTGAAATTTAAATAAATTTTGAACCTTTTTAGACATATGACCAGTGTGTTAAGTAGAAGACTTTGATAACCTGATCCTTTAGGTTATCAGGTACATGTAGAAAGTATTACCCCATTACTATAAAGGTAGACAATGTTTGCTTGTTGCCATATAATTATATATTCTATGTTGCTGATATGAACTTCATTCTGCTATAGGTTAGTGAAGATGACTTATTTCATGATAGTTTTGGTTACCTCATATGGTGTTCATGCTAATTTCCTAAAATTTAATGTAACTGTTGCATGATAGACCAGATATGTTTGCATGGATATTCTTAGGCTATATGTGAATACTCACTGGAATTGTATTCAGATATTTCCTTTCCCTTGATCAATAGTTTTAATTTACTAGTTTTTTTTTACACCTACCGCTAATGAATTATTGGTATTTTCTTTCAATTTTTGCTTCATAAAAAATATATTTTTGTTTCTTAAGTGATTTCTGAAAATTAGAAAAGAAAATTTTGTCTATATTAAAAAAGAAAAAAAATTGTAAATTTAAGAAATCTTTCTGAAATTCTAATCTAAAATCTTGGAGCATGCAATCCATTAAAACCATTATTACAGAAAATAATTACTTTTCCAATCACTGAAACCTTTTAACTAATCCAATTTATTATTGATAAATATTGTAAAACAAAATTAACATATAAAACTTTCAGTAAAATCATATTAAGAATTTCAAAACCAAGAAGTATAGATACTAATTCATTTTGCTCTGGCTCTTCTTTAGAAATTTTGTAGTAATCCTCTGAATTTCCATGTCAATCAAGTTGTTATTTTTATTTTCGCTCAAGCTTTCTTATTTTCCATGTGAGAGCTATTCATTTAAGAATTTCACTTTAGTAGAATCTAGTTTATAGTGGGAAATAATTTCAGTTCAGTTGATCACCTGGCATCACATGTGATTGTCTTAAGCAGGCACTTTGTGTGTGTGTAATATCATGCAATACAACATTTGCAAAACTAATTTATTATTTAGTTTCTTATGAAGGAGCAGTACTTATAGCTCTTAACCGATTATAGCATTCCGATTATTCTGTTAAATGTAATGCTTATTTATTCACATGGTTTTGAATTGCTCATGCATTATCTCATACCTTCAAAAATTTTGATGATGTGATTATTTATTTTTAGAATGAACTTCTAGGGCCAGATCTGGTTGGTTTGAACAAAAAACAGGTAGAATATTTGGGTTTAAATCTTAAAAGGTTGAATCTATTGTAGAATGGAAAGCAAGCTATGACTGGGTGAGATTACTAGAATTCATGTTAAATTCAAATTATTGCAGGTTAGAGAGAAAAACAAGTCAAAGATACCTTCACTCCTATATTGTTAGGTTGATAGCACTTTTAGTGGCTTGTAATAATGGTTTCAAATTTTGGCTCAAGGCCAGCAATTTTGGGGAGGGAATAATTTGATTACATTGACCATAGTGTTCAACTGGTACTTATTTCATTAACTCACAAATGAATGAAAAGGCTGAGTTGACCATGGCAGCATTTGATGTAAAGACAGATGAAATGCTACTAAGCATTCTGTCTGGCATGCTTATGATTCTGCCAGCTCACCACCTTAATAACAATAATAATGATAATAATAATAATTCTAAAGGCACAAGACCTGAAATTTGGGAGAAGGGAACTAGTCAGTTACATTGACCCTAGTGCTTGACTGGTACTTATTTTATTGATCCTGAAAGAATGAAAGGCAAGTCAACCCTGGTGGAATTTGAATTCAATATGTAAAGATAGATGAAATGCCACTAAGCATTTTTTCTGCCTGCTCACTGCCTTGTAATAATTAATTCTAATATAGACATAAAATCAGTTTTGAGGGGAAAAGGGTTAATCAGTACCATTGATCTCAGCTTTTGACTGGTACTTTATTTTATTGATGCTGAATGACTGAAAGGCAAAGTTGACTTTGGGGGATTTGAACGCAGAAAGAAGAGCTGGAACAAATATTGATTTCAAATTTTGGCACAAGGCCGGAAGTTTCAGGGGAGGTGGGGGTGTAAGTCAGTTTATAATGACTCCAGTATTCAACTGGTACTTATTTTATCAACCCTGAAAGGATGGAAGGCAAAATCAACTTAGGCAGAATTTGAACTCAGAATGTAAAGATGGACAAAATGCCACAAAGCATTTCGCCCATCATGCTAATGATTTTGCCAACTGGACCAAATATTGCAAGACATTTTGTCTAACACTCTAACAATTCTACTAAATTCTGCTTTAACACTGCCTTTAGTGAATTACAATAATGAAAATATTCACCTGCATATATGCTGTCTTCCCTCTCTTTTCATTGCCTCTTTCCCACCCCTTTTTCTTTCAGCCCTACCATCTCTCTCCCTTAGTGTTTCTCTCTTTTTCTGTCACCCCTTCTTTCTTTGCATCCTTCTGTCTCTGTCTGTCTTTGTTTCTCTTTCTTTCTCTCTCTCTCTCTCTTTAACAGTAAATTGATTCTATCATTACATATTACAATTGAAAATTTGTCTAAAGATCTGACAAATTTGTTATTGTACTGAATTTGTTATTGATGTACTTGTACATCTGTGCACCATTCATTGTCTTTACTACAAAAGCAAACTTAAAGGCAATATCTGGGAATTATAATGATTTGAAAGGATTCATTGAAATATCTGGGAATTATAATGATTTGAAAGGATTTATTCATCAAAGTGAAATTCTGTATTTACCAAAGAATCTGCCTCCTCTAAAAATTAAAAAGAAAGAAAGGGAAGACAAGAAAAACGACAGAAAGTAGTTATTATGCAGGAATAGTAAGAATTGAAGTACTTTAAGGGCTACTTCACTTACCTTTGATTAACAGCTGGAGAGAGAGAGAGAGAGAGGTGGGGAGAAGCGGGGAGGAGAGAAAATGATAAAGATGGATCTGTAAATCTACTTATCATTTTATTATGTTTTGACCATTGTTTTAAATGAACATATTAATAAATTAAATATCTTCCTCTGTCTTTCTCTCTCTCCCTTCGCCTCCCCCTTTTTCCACATACAATTCAGATGATTTTATTAGATATAGTGTAGGATCAGACTTTGGAATATGGCCAAACAGCATTTAAAGTGAAGAGGTTAATAGGACAGATTGAAGACCAAGCCCAGCATGTTTTCCAATACCAGCTAAATTGGTTTAGTTGGTCTTATTCAGCAAGGGAGAATTATTTTCATCAATATGAATTTGAAGATATAAGTACAGATATGGTTGTCATGCAACCTGGGCAAATATCTATATAATCTTAGGTTGATGAACACCTTAGGAAAGGGATTTGTTTCATAAAAATTGTGTGAACGTTTATCATACATGTATGTGTAAATGAATGATGCACGTGTGTGTGCATTTATGTAAAAGCCTATGTTATTTCAAAGAAGTGTAGCCACTATGAGTGAAATATTTCTTAGTGACACCATAAGAGTTGAGTAGATTTGAAGTTAAAGTTTGTGTGATTTTCTTTAAATCATTGCAATAGAACTCTTGATTGACAATCTGACCCTGGGGGATGAATTCTTAATGCACAGTACCACATTTCCGGCAGTGACACTTGTGGCAGGCCTTTCAAATTACTCGTTGTCTTCTGGGGATGTTCTTCTGTTTTGGAAGTACCCATGCCACTTGAAACATTGCATACAGCCCATTGCCTTGTCACCATAGGTTTGTTGAAGCATGCTCAATATCTCTGTAGCAGACTTTCCAAATTTAACAATATTTCACATGGGCTTTTTGTTTCTGTCTATGGCAAAAATGCAGACTACAGCATACACTTGATTACAAAAAGCCAAATTTCACAATTTGTAAAGTAAACACAGTGATGTCACTCAACATACTGCCTCATGAAGGTCACTGCTAGCTCTCACTGTGCATGCAACCATGTGCTGACTTCTATTGGCATACTGCAGAACCAATCTGGGAACTTTTTGATACAACTTTATAACATTAAAAAAACAAAACAAGACAAAAGCTTAGTTTGCTTGTTTTGCTATTAGTAAATGTTAGCATGTTGTTGGACCTCCAATTGAAGTTAAAGTAGATGTTTTCATTGAGTGAAAAAGTGAATACCTTGTAATAATAGCACAGAACACTAAAGTTGGAGAGAAAGAAAATTAAATTAGTTTTATTTGCTTTCTTTATGATGTTCTGGCGAAAAGTTCCACCTGTTAGTTGACAATTTACAAGCATTATGCTGTGCTGAGATCAGGGTATACTGTTTGCCATTGACTGCTTGTCATACAATGCTATCTACTCATACTTATGATAATAAATCCAAGAATGATAAATTCATAAATGAAAGATAGAGCCTGCCAAATCTCCCTCAGAAATGTGTTCATGTAAGGGAATGTTGTTTAGATATATGGGGCTGGTTAGAATCAAGATGCCTCCAACCATAGTGTCTATTCAATTGATTGATCTAAGTTAAGCAACATTAATAACTTCAAATAATTCTGCTAGTATAGTGGCATTGTATTTTTTAAGTTATGTCAAGTTGTCAAATATTTATCTTTCTGAAAAGGGCACTTGAAGCATAATCATGCCTACTACAGATTTTACTATATCAATGGAGGAGGTGTACAGAAAATTTATTGTAAAGAACTGACCAAGTAGCTTTGGCGATGTCTTGTGCTTGAGAGGACTCATCAAGACAAGTGCACCCGTGCTTGTGGCATGTAAAGAATACATTTCGTGTGTTGGGCCTTGCGGAGGCAATGACAGACCTTTGGCATTATGTTGTGCTTGAGAAGACCCATCAAGCCGAGCAAAATGACAATTGTGGCAGATACCGGTATCATGCAAATTGTCACCTGTGCCAGTGGCATGTAAAAGCACCTGGTGTCATGCAAATGGCACCCGTGCCAGTGGTACATAAATGCACCCATTACACACTCAGAGTGGTTGGTGTTAGGAAGGACATCCAGCCATAGAAAACCATGCAAAATCAGATTGGAGTCTGGTGCAGCCTTCTAGCATGCCAGCCTGGTCAAACTGTCCAACTCATGTCAGCATGGACAATGGACATTGAATGATGATAATGATAACAGTAAACATAGTGTTAGTGAAATTCCAACCAATTTGTATATTTGAATGACTAGTGTTTGAATGGAATCTGATGTAAATTATGATTTTGCCTTGTTACATCTATTTTCGTCTGCTCCAACCACTAAAATATAAAAGAGACTGAATTATATTTTTCTTTTTATGTTAACTGAAATATATAGAGTAAAAGTGATTATCTCAGTATACATATCAATGCTTCTCATATAATTTGAACTTTTTTGAACTTAAGCAATAACTTGAACTTATTGCAGTAATATAAATTGCAGTTAAAACTATCCTATGTAACAGGTTCTCAGAAAGTTTTTTAAAGATTTTATGGTTGGGGCTTGTTTATGGAAGCTGTAGCTATTGTATTGGTATACAATAGGACTTCACACACTTAATATAGTGAGTTGAGAACCAAACATTCAAGTAACCAAAATTATTCATGCAATTATTAGGTAAAAATTCTCTTTAAGAGTTGAAAATATATAAAAACGGACATGGGAGACAATTTGAACAAGACCAACTTAAATTTTTGGCAAGTATTTAAAATGCAGATTGGGAGTAGGTTTGGTCTTTAAACCAAATAGTGAGAGTAATGGACATGTCTTATTAGGCTTCTTCAGTGAATCATTTTATTCAGTTGGTAAGGTAAGGAATATATAAAAATATAGAGCATGTAGTAATGCTATATCAGAAATATGGCTGTGGGGAAACTATCTCAGGGTAGCATCTGCAAAGACACTCAATAGTTCACTGATTTATTGGTGTTATTATCATATTGAACAATTTATCATGACACTTTTTGTTATTAACTCATGCTAAATCCTTCTCTCTCTTCTCTGTCATTGATTTGATATAAATCTAAAGATTTTGTTTATGTTCAATGTCTACACTGAAAATAAGAATCTATTTGAAAAATGAGTTGACATTTAAATTAAAAGGTAGAATGACTTATGGAAAAACTTGCTTGCTGTGTGTTTTGAGTTCTATTTTGAGGCATCTGTTCAACAGTTTGTCTTCAATGAAAGTTTGAATGAGATTTCACATTTAATATAATGTTTGAAGGCTATGAAAATTATAATTGATCACTTACTTACTACTGACATAAAAATTAAAAACTGTATGAAAAATATAATTGATCACTGACTGTGATCAATATACAAATTATAAACTGAATAGAGATTATAATTGATCACTGGTTTGTTTTTATGTTTCAGGTATTTCGTCGAGCAGATAGAAATGGTAAGTTTTTTTTTTGCCTACTTAATAAATGAAATATTTTAAATTAATGGATACATTTTCATGATTCTTAGAAAATTGATAAATGATGAAAATATATCATTAATAATAATAGTGAACGACATTTCTGATGAGTTACCTCATATCAACAATAGAAACTATTTTAGTTACATTCATCTGCTTTTAACCTTAAATATTTTTGTAGGCTTCAAGTCTCCCATTAAGTCTATCTATTCTGGACATAACAAAGGCCACTGAAAGATTAAAATAATTTTTTGATTTATTTTTATCTTTGCAGTAAAATGAATTTTACAACTATTAATATCTAGTTGTCTAAGGTTAGGGTGGAAAGCTGGAGGATTCATTAGCATGCTGGGCAAAATGCTTAGCAGTGTTTTGTCAGTCTTTACATTCTCAGTTTGAATTCCACTGAGGTCAACTTTGCTTTTCATACCTTTTGGGCTCAATGTAATCAACTTGCCCCTCTACCCCAAAACTGCTGGCCTTGTACCAAAATTTGAAATCAATATCAAGTTATCTGAGTTTGGCAGAATGACAGAAACAGTGAGATCTGATTTAAATGCCAAGCAACATTTTTAGTTATGCTACTTATAGTTCCAACATTCAAATTTTACTGGGGATTGCTTTGCCTATCATCTTCCACGTTTATGAGGTTGACAGAATAAATAAGTTCCATTATGTTCCTCTTTAAAATTAATGTTGAAATTAAGTTCCATTATGTTCCTCTTTAAAATTTATGATGAAATTAGAAATCAATATATAGGTGTCTATGACACTAGAAATAAAAAAGCACACTTCAAAGATAGAGTGGATGCATTACTATTTAATTTGGTACCTTAAAAGTGTAAGTTCAAATTTGTAAGATCAAAGTTGTTTATTTAGGGATGATACAAATGTACTGTAGAGGCACATGGCTTAGTGGTTTGAGTCATGATCGTAAGATTGTGGTTCTGATTCCTGGACTGTGTGACACATTGTGTTCTTGAGCAAAACACTTCATTTCACGTTGCTGCAGTTCACTCAACTAGCAAAAATGAGTAATCCTGCAATGGACTGGTGTCCCGTCCAGGTTGGGAATATATATGCGACAGTAACCAGGAAACCAACCCTATGAATCTATATGATTCAGTGGGATGTTATCTTTCATTTTTATATATCAATATGTACCAGTAATATATAAAAGCTGATTCAATCTCTTTTCTCTCTCTTTTCAAAAATTGGTTTTCTTATCTAAAATATATGATTTTTCTGTATCTAGTCAAGTTAACGGTTCCTCATGAAGATAACATGGACACTGCTCGAACTCGAAAGATTGATTGTTATGTAAACCTCCTTGAGGAATGTGAAAACGTAGGCTGGAAAACGGAGCATTTTCCAATTGAAGTTGGATGTAGAGGGTTTGTTGGACACAGTGTGAGACAACTGTTGTTATCATTAGGCCTAACTCATCGTAAAGTCAATACTACCATGACCGATATCCAAACTATAGTGGAGAAGGCTAGCCACTGGATTTGGTTAAAAAGAGACGATAGCGATGGCTAGAAGAATATTGAGCTTTATTTGATAACCAGCTGATCTAGCAAGTGGAGCCTCATATCATCAATGCCGTCGAGAGGTTGGCCCTGAAACAGCGCACATTCTCCCCTGATGACCCCATACACTTGCTGGCTTCCAGTATGCAGAGTTTTTGACTGGTAGCACTTGCATGTGCAAGTTGTTTGCAAGACATACTTCAATAGATTAAAATAAAAATTCAACTAATAGAGAGATTCTTGGTTATTTTATTGATTAATAATAAATTTGAGTGTTGTTTATTTTGTATATAACTGTAGGCTAACACTTATATTGAACAGCTATGACGATGTTTTATTATGATTTTTTTTTCTATTAACTTTATGGTTTTGAGAGCGGAAGAATGGTAATACTCTGGATCTTTGCAGAACTTTCAAGGGAAGAGAAAAAAAAAAACAGGAAGTGAACCAGATACTGTAATCTGCTTCCAAACTTCCAGAGCCATCTATCTTTAATCCCAACTGAATAATATGTACTCTGTAAACTGATTGTAACATGGAAGAGACATGTTAGCCATTCAAAAGCCCACAAAGACTTACCTTCACTTAAACATTTAGTTATTGTTATATGGTGTAAAAGTTTTTGTTGCATGAACTGTGACCTCGTCACTGACAAGGATATGCTGCATCTTTGTAATATATTCTACTAGTGGTGAATTCTAAGGAATTAAGTTTGGTATCATTAAGCTGACCCTATTAAGATTAGTTCTAATTCTTGATTGTAACCGTTTCTCTTCACTCATTTCATTGATGCCATTAAGAAAGATAATTCTTTTATTTTACAAATCTACTATGATGTTTCAAACATTTTACACAGAAAAGTCCATTATGAAAAGAAAGTGAATATTCTATGGCACTTTTTATTATGAAATTGTAAAAATTTATTGTGTGAGAGAATAATTATTATTATAGTTTTTATACTTATTTAAGATGAAAATAACTATAAAAATTATCCTTGCCTGTTTGGCACACTTGCTCATTCAAACCTTGCCCACTGTTTAGGGGCTAACTAAAAGAAATCTTTAACTGAACACAATATATAATATTTTAATAACATGATACATAATTTTACCTGAGATTTTCTAACCTAGCTTAATATAAAGTTTCAGATGTGCATGCATGACAGAGTGTAAATGATTTAAGAGAAAAACTGGGTATAAGGAGCATCAAATGTTGTGTGCAAGAGAGAAGACTGCACTGGTTTAGTCATCATTTGCATGCAGATGAGAACAGCTATGTAAAGAAGTTCTGGGCTCTAATTGTGGAGGGTACCTGAGGAAAGGATAGACCTAGGAAGACATGGGATGAAGTGGTGAGAAAGGATCTTTGGACGCTGGGCCCCACTGAAGAAATGACAAGGGACTGGGAGATGTGGTGATTTGTTTTTCTTGATAAGATGTGTCAAGTTAAGTAAAATCGCTGTCTTCCACACATACAAACTTGTCCTTTTAAATGCCAGTGCCACTTATAAAGCACACCCAAAACACTCGGTTAAGTGGTTGGCATTGGAAAGGCATCCAGCTGCCACAGCAGACAGTTGGAGTCTGGACAGCCCCCTACTAGCCAGCTCCATGTCAAGCCATCCAACCCATGCCAGCATGGAAAGTTAAATGATGATGATTCATCCCAATCTCTGTCAAACCTCAACTTTAACTGTTGCTTTTTAGCCCAAGGTCATCTCTGATTGAATGGACTTATAATCAAGTCTTTTTTAAGCTGTTACCACTCTGTTTTTAGACATAAAACTATTCCTTTATTCTTTTGCTTGTTTCAGTCATTTGACTGCGGCTGTGCTGGAGCACTGCCTTTAGTTGAAGAAATTGACCCCAGGACTTATTCTTTGTAAGCCTAGTACTTATTCTATCGGTCTCTTTTGCTGAATTGCTAAGTTATGGGGACACACCAACATTGACTGTCAAGTGATGGTGGCAGGACAGACAGACAGACACACACACAAACACACGTATGGGCTTCTTTCAGTTTCCACCTACCAAATCCACTCACAAGGCTTTGGTCAACCCCAGGCTATAGTGAAGGACACTTGCCCAAAGTGCCATGCAGTGGGACTGAACATGGAACCATGTAGTTGGGAAGCAAGCTCCTTACTTCACAGCTGTGCCTACACCTATATTAATCAATTATTGAAACATGAAACAGTATGTTTTGGATAATGTAACCCTGTAATAGAGTATACTCTTTCATACATTTACATTATAGAATTATATTGTTCAATGTGTTCTACCATCCTTAAGACAAAATTTCATTTGGAGGGAGATTTTGCTGCTATTTCATAAGCTCTAGTTGTTCTTTAGCTCCAGGTCAACACTTACATGGAACAGCTCTATAATCAAAGAGGTTCCAGCTATGACCATCTGTGTTTTTTTAAAATTTTTATTAATTTTATGGTTTTGAGAGAGGAGGAATTGTAATACACCTGAACTTTGCAGGGCTTTCACGATAATAGAAGAAAAAAAGACCCCTTGACTCGTGGGCTCCTGTTCTAGGAAGCAGTGCATTAACATATTGAGTCATCTTCAGACCAGATCCTTAGTCCAAATACTTACAACAGAATAAACTCTGCTAAAGGCACCAGACAGTGTATCTAGAATTACATTTTCCAATGTGTCCTTCATTTTTTAAGATGATAGAGTGTGATTTTGAGTGACATTGGTTGTTATTTCTAGCAAATCATGCAACCACATAGAGACCTCCTTAAGTAGTGTGTCGTTGCTTCTAGTTCTCTCTTACAGTGTTAAGTTTTACCATTCCAAATTTTCTCAATCCTACCTCTTACCCCTGCTATGATAGCTCTAACAACTTTATCCAATGTGCTTTATCTGTTTTCTATCACATTTCAAAACCTGTCATCATCTTCACCTTGCCATTCTTCATTTACTTCACATATTACTTAAAATCTCTCTAACTTCCTCATCCTTCTCAGATTCATGGGATTGACAGTTCTACAGAGATCATCTTTACTTGTGGTGAAGGATAGTGCTATTATAAATTCTATATCTTATTTCCCCACCAATCAATATCTTCTGTACTTTACATTGCAACACAGTGACCTTGTTATATATGCATCATCCTCTGCAGCAGTAACAGCAGCAGCACTTTCTCCTGCTTCTTTTGTAAGCGCTGTTCTTAAGAGGATAAATCCACATGATCCCATTCCTACACCTTGTTAAACAAGATATGTATAAAAAAATAAACAAAAAAAGTAAAAATGGGTATGTTCATCTATTTGTCTGTCTGTTGCTTTCTTAGTTTCTCTATTTAGCATGTCTATCTGTCTGTGTGGTTGCATGGCTATCTGACTCTGTATATATATGTGAGTCTATGTATGTGTGTGTGTGTATCTCTCTCTCTCACAGAAATATGAAATTTTGTAATGAAAAGAAACCAAATTATTTGAGAAATATGATTTGAGTGAAGTTTAATTTAATCTCTGCTGTTACTAATGACAATATATCAATTTTTTTGTTACATATGTGCTACTTACAAAAAAAAAAAAGAAAAAAACTGTCCTCAATATTCATCATCATCATCATCATAACCTCCACTTGTCTATGGCGTTGGATGGAATTTGTTGAGGCAGATTTTCTACAGCTGGATACCCTTCCTGTTGCCAACCCTCACTTGTTTTCAAGCATGGTAATATTTCTCCATGATTGGACATGTTTTTATAGAAAACAACTGACACTGCTTGTGTGATGGAGACACTTCTTTACAACTATCACATGATGTCACAACCAGGAGGTGCATGCACACACACACACACCTTTTCAATTTTTGTTTACTAAATCTATTCTCAAGGCTTTTGTCAGCCTGGGGCTGTTATAGAAGACATCTGCCCAAGGTTGCATGCAGTAGGACTGAATTTCAATCCACATGGTTGGGAAACAAGCTTTTCAGTCATACAGCCGTTCCTGAGTCTACATGTTATTTAGCTGATATTATTAGTGTTGGATCTGATTCTAAGAACAGTGTAGTAACTAGAGGAAAGCATACATTGAATATGGAAGATCTATATAGACAGGAGAGAAATGAGATGAGAGCAGTTACGCATTGAAAGTATCAGTTAATGTATACAGCAGAGTTGCCTCTCCAAGTAGGAACATATGAGGCAAAGCGAATGAAAAACTCAGGCTGGGTAAAATGTTGTACAAGCTGACTGTGAAAGTTACTTAACTGAGATAACATAGGATTAAAAATGATGATTTGTTGTACTGCTGAGCTTTCAAGTCCACCTTACAAGAAAATGTAGATAACTGATAGTGAAAGTTATATATATGTGTGTGTGTGTGTGTGTATAAATGCGTAATGTATATGTACACACACACACACACACACACACACACAGCCACTATCTTGCTTTAGGGAATGAATCATAAATGTTATAGAAATGAATAAACATTACTGAAAGTATTTAGTAGTCTTTTTCTTGTTTGCAACTTTAATTTGAGTTTATACCAGCTCTTGTCTGGCTGAAAACTAATAAAAACCAGAGATGAAAAATAGCATCTTATCTGTTCCATAAATGTTAGGATTATTGTCAATGAAGCTCTACGCATTATGCTTCATCAGAAATAGTTAAATAGATAAATAAAATAAAAGTGTCATCAAACATATAAATTCTAAAACCTCCTTTTTCTGAGAAAGGTGTCATTACCATACCGGCTGAACAGTTTGGCTTTAAAACACAAAATTCTAAACCAAAATAAGGACTGTGTGAAGTCTGAGCAGCATTTCTCTAATCTTGTATAAACAGGCAAGATTCTGACCTCATGCCAACACCTTCCAAAACCCTTGCATCAACTGTTTGATGTACTTCATACAATCACCTAATATTCATATATTTTCTGATAGATCAAAATGTATGTACTCTAGACATTGCAACATACAATTTTGTCGGACAACATCACTAAAATAATAAATATTGAGGTAAAGACATTAATCATGTAACTAAACATAGAATATAGTATGGCTTGCCTTGCTATACAAGTGCCCTATTTAAAGAATGAAAACTTCCAAACCCAAAATAAATGCTAAACAACTCCTTCAAAAATTAATTACGTTCAGTAAAACTTGACATATACATCTCAAAATTAGGAACATCACCAGGTTAGCTCAGTGGAACTGTGTGCTGAAGTAATTCATTAGCTTGAGGTCATGCAGGATAAAAAGTACTGTAGATTTACTCAATTTGACATAACTGGAATTTGGTAAAGTGTATACTGCAATTGATTGTATTGATATCATTGTCAGTGTCAGGAAGCTGCTTCTATTGTATAACAACTCCCTCTGAGTAGAACAGGAGGATAGTCCCATATTCTTCATCTTACTAGAGAATTGAAATGGAGCAGAGGTTTCCAAACTAGTCTACCTCTTCCTGCCAGACAATATAAGCAAACATAGAAGGGCCCATATATTAAGTTCCAGGTTGTGTAGAGCTAATGGTTTAACTAGCTTTCACAACATGAATAACCAGAGCATGGATAAGCTAAGAAAGGATTTAATAGGCCTGTTTAAGAAGCATTATATGATAATTACCACTAATTAAAGAGTTGTTAATTTCCTATATACTACTATAGTCCTGTTACTGGTAAGGGTGACTCTTATACAAAGCCAGAAAAGGACATTACATACACACAGGTGATGAATTGTTGGAGTGTCTTCGTATCCACTCAAATTCTCAGCATACTGAGTTCAGATCCTGCTAAGGTCAACTTTGCCTTTCATCTTCCCAGAGTTGATTAAAATGTACCAGCCCAGCATAGTGATTTGGCAGAACTGTAAGAACAACAGGCCAGATGTCTTGCAATGTTTGTTCCACATTTTTGCGTACTGAATTCAAATCCTACCAGGTCTACTTAGGTGATAGACTAATCCATTGTCAGTTTTACATCACCACCTGGCACTGTGGATGCCTTTAGTGAAGTCCACTCTTTTGCAAACATTCAGGCTAGGTCTCCAACATGAAAAAGCATATGTTTTGTTCCTTCAACAAGTCTCAGAGCCTCTCTAAAGAGTAATGGACACTGCTTTCCTTCTTGATTAAATGACAGGAAGAAAATAGATACTGAAAGACATCAATCATCCACTAGGCATTATAAAAAATTTAATAGATGGAATAAATAGAATATCTGACCCATCCTCCAGTTGGCATATTTGTGATTGTGCAGTTCCACCCTGTACAGTGCTGCACTTTTTAAATGTTCTTGCAAGCAGATAGTTTATAAGAAAGTAAAATATTACATGGTTGAATCCATGTATAGTTAGAGTACAAAAACTAACAGCTAAATCTCTGTTAAAACTACGTAAGTATTTTACAACCACACTAATTCCATACAATTCAACCCCAAAATACAAAACATCCTGTTGTCTTATATATCTTAGACTACAAGTGAAAACACTTTACAAGTCAGCCCAGGCCTCACTTATACTCAATCCAACAGCCAACTTGTAATTTCAGAATTGCTCACCAAATATTTTATGCCTTCATTAGCAGTATTATATGGAGCAATTTAAAAACAGATTTAACCAGCATACATATTCATCTGGATCTAGAGATGAAATTACCATTACCTTTCAACTGGAATTGTCATTCCAGTTGAAAGTGTCCTTGTAGCCTGAAACTTATTAAATATTATACTCCATGTATATAAATAAGGGCAAAAAGATCTACATTATGTTTATTGGAGATATTTTTCACCTTAATGAAAGAACCATAATCACTGAACATAAGGGATCAAATTTTGACCTGTAGCAAGCTCAGGACAAAGTTCTTGCTACAATCTTTCAAATGTATCCTACTTAAAGAATTAAAACATTTCCTTTTGTGGATATTTACAATAACAAAATTGTTTTATTTTTTGGAAAAAAAAGAAAAGAAAAAATTAACAGCAAGCAGGAGTAATCTTCTCTTTATTTGAAAAATTGAATGATACAGTTCAGTCCCCATTAAGGGGGAGGGGTCATTAAAGGAGGTGATTTTGTGTCAGATTATGAAAGGTTAGAGTGTGACAGAGAGGTAGAAACAGGTGTCTTGCTATAGAAGAGGTATATTACCTGGCCAGAAGAGGGGAGGGAGAGTGATCAAGAATGAGGGCAGAAACAGGTGTACTGCTGTAGAGGATTTATATACATACATATATATATATATATGAGAGAGAGAGAGGATGGGCCAAAAGTCACACACCAAAATCTTTAGCATTTCATTTATATTTCACTATTATTATAATAAATAATTAAATAAATCATCATCATTATTATTGGTAAGTTGGCAAAAACATCAGCACACCAGGCAAAATGCTTAGTGTCATTTCATCCATCTTCCAAATTCTGCTTTGCCTTTCATCCTTTTGAGGTCAATAGAATAAGTGCCAATTAGACACTGGGGTTGATGTAATCACCCAATCCCCTCCCACAAAATTTCAGACCTTGTGCCTTTAGTAGAAAGGATTATTATTAAAGGCAGCGAGCTGGCAGAATCATTAGCATGCCAGGCAAAATGCTTAGCAGCATTTCGTCTGTCCTTACGTTCTGAGTTCAGATTCTTCTGAGCTTGACTTTGCCTTTCATCTTTTCATGGTCAATGAAATAAGACCAGTTATGCACTGAGGTCAATGTAATTGACTAGCCCCATTCCCCAAAATTCCAGGCCTTATGCCTATAGTAGGATTATTATTATTATTATTATTATTATTATTCATTTTGTTCATCATGTACATGTGTATTCATTGCTATTTAATTTATCTTATCCAATTTTACAAAAATTGAAGCAGGTATTTGAAAATTCCAGAGTGTATTGAACTTAATTTGTACATGGCTTTTGGCCCACCCTGTATGTGTTTATATATATATAATCTCCTCCAATTGGGATATTTGCGATTGTGCGCCTATACACACACACACACACATATAGGCGCAGACGTTGCTGTGTGGTAAGAGGCTTGCTTCCGAACCACATGGTTCTGGGTTCAGTCACACTGCATGGCACCTTGGGTATGTGTCTTCTGCTATAACCTCAGGCTGACCAAAGCCTTGTAAGTGGATTTGGTAGACGGAAACTGAAAGAAGCCTGTCATATATATATATATGTATATGTGTCTGTTTGTTCCCTCACCATCGCCTGACAACTGATGTTGGTGTGTTTATGTCCCTGTAACTTAGCAGTATGTCAAAAGAGACTGATAGGCTTACACAGAATAAGTACTGGGGTCTATTTGTTCAACTAGAGGCAGTGCTTCAGCATGGCCACAGTCAAATCACTGAAACAAATAATATATATATATATATATATATATATATATATATATTCACACACACACACATGCATAAATATGATCATTTGCAGTCATGACTAGTCACCTACAACCACATACAAAATAAATTCACATTTGTATGAAAATTTGGGAGTTTTCTTCTTGTGTGAACGTCAGTATAATCCTTGTAGTAGCATCAGTTTTTTCTCTCTTTGTCAGTTATATTTTCAGCAGTTGTATCACATGTATCTGGTTAAGCTTCTGTGAAATTTCTCACTTGAAGCAATATAACAGATAGTAAAAGTCACCTGGTTTAGAAATTAAAATGAAAATGATTAACCAGCATTGAAAAAAAGAAAAGAAAAAATGAAATGCTGTCACATGTGATCTACTGTTCTATTCATTGATATCCGCCATCTTTAAGTAAGAAGATGGAAAGAATCTAAAGAAGCAACAAAAGCTTCAGCCACCATATAGTTAGTGATAATAAAATAAAATAGAAACAAGAACCTATATATCATCGTCATCATCATTGTTATTGTCATTGTTTAACATCCATTTTCCATATTTGCATAGGCTCGATGGAGCTTTTTAGGCAAATTTTATACAGCTAGCTGTCCTTCCTGTCACCAACCATTACCTGTTTTCAAATAAAGTATTATTTCCCCACAACCAGACGTGTTTTCTTGGAAGATTGAAAAGGAAGGACTCTATATGCATGGTGGTGACATTCATATGACTATCACTTGAAGTCAAGTGAGGAAATAGTAACACACATGCACACACACAAACACACACATGATGGGCTTTTAGTTCCCTTCTGCCAAAATCATTTACAAGGCTTTGGTTGTCCTGAGGGTATTGTAGAAGACACTTGCCCAAGGTACTATGCTGTAGGACTGGATGTGGAACCATGTGGTTGGGAAGCAAACTTCTTACCACACAGCCATGTCAGTACCTACTAAAAGATATGGAACACTTCAGATATTTGTGTGGTATTCTTGTGCAATGGTCACCCAAATCTTTTCTGTGTTATTCCATTTTAACTAATGCTAGCATGGAAAATGGATGTTAAATGTTGATGATGATTTATAGCTGAAGCTAGTGATAAAAATGTTTTCTTCAGGTCCTCAAACAAAGACAACGCTTTCTCTTGAATAATTTTTTGACTAATAGTAGCACGCTGATGATTCAACCTAACAATCTAAAGAGAAAGAAGACTTTCCATTTCTTCAAAGATTTTGCCTCTTTTCTTATTGATGACAGTGTTCTTCATCCCTGGGGCTTCAAATTTGATATGTGCTAAAATCTTGACCTTATTATGTACAATTGTTGATACAGTTGTCTGACTCATCCTAAAAGACCATGCAATTGCTACCACTTTTCCATGGCCTTTTATCATAGCCAGTTTATCTTTCAGCATTAAAGCATGATGCTTAGCGCTTTCACTATGAATTTTCTTAGAAGCTTTAGGGTTAAAAAATAAAGTCACAAATGAATGAGAATGA
>NC_042997.1:58301936-58309436 GCF_006345805.1 Octopus sinensis
ACATGCATCATACAGTCTACCTTTCATCCTGAGTGAGAGGCCTTTAGTTGCCAACAGAGGTAGGAGTTCCTTGAATTTTGCCCAGGCTATTCTTCTTCTAGCCGCTACACTCTCAGAGCAACAACCCCCAATACAGATATGGTCGCCTAGGTAGCGGAAGCTATCACCCTGTCATGTGATGGAGTCTGTTTGTACATCTTCAGTGTTTATTGTGCCTGTGCATCTGCCACACACAAAAACTATTTTCTTGGTTAACTTTCCTTTGATATTGCTGCACTTTTTATGTGTCCATAGCTTACATCGGGTACATTGTATGGAGTTTCTACTCATGCTTTTTCTACAGATTGAGCAGGACCATCTACCTGAAGGGAATTGTGGTTTGACATCCATCAGTATCTGGTGAACATGATCCCCATTGAAATTAATGCATGTAAGATTTCACAGCTCTTGCATCACTCCTTCATAGTCAACCTATGAACTTTTCAGCCCACCCTTGTATATATGTATAAGTATGTGTGTGTGTGTGTGTGTGTATCTGTATGTTTGTGTTTTGTTTGTCTTCCACCACCACTGCTTGACAACTGTTGTCGGCTTGTTCATGTTCATGTAACCTAGCTTATTCTAGTCTCTTTTTCCAAACTGCTAAGTTTGGCAAAAGAGACTAGAATAAGTACAAAACTTAAAATTAAGTTCTGGGATTGATCTGTTTGACTAATCTCTTCAAGATATTGCTCCAGCATTGCCTCAGTCCAATGATTGAAAGAAGTAAAGGATAAAAGATATATCTGTATCTATCTATCTCTCTACCTATAATCTTGACACACACACACACGCACACACACTATCTTGAAAGTAGATAAGGAAATGTACTGAAATCTTTGTGATACACTTTATGACAGAAATTGATGGTTCCTATAATGAAATGCATCCACATTTTTAACGTTACTCTTGACTTTGTAATTAAAGATTTTTTTATGATTTCAGGATTTCATAACTAGATGTTCTCAGCAATGCTGTCATAATTTCACAATTTTAAAGAAATTTATGTACAGTTATTATTTCTTCAGGGAATGTAGATTCCTTATTCATCTGCTGTTGTTCTAATGTTCTATTACTACATTGATATATATATATATATATATATATATATATATATATATATATATATATATATATAGGCAAAGTTAAAATTCAGTTGATGTCTCTGTAAGATCTTTCAGCAATATTTGTCTGTAGCTGGGAAATCAAATTTATTCTCAATGCAGTATCATTCATTTTATTAAGGTTATCTCTGTTTGTCCAATGTAATTCTCTTCATATCCTGAACAAGTTATTGTATTAATTAGGTTTTTGCATATACAGATAAATCATTTTTTTTTAAAAACGTTTTTAACTGGAATTCTGAACTTTTGGACAAGTTGAGACATATCTTACAGTTGGGTCACCCACACATTTTTTACTATTGATTCTGTTGTTAAATATAATTTAGCATTTGATAACATTATTTGTAATAATTGTGGTTATTTTTACTTTTTATAGAGGAGGTGTGTGGATTAGTGGTTAGGGTGTTGCACTCATGATCATAATATTGTGGTTTTGATTCCTGGACTGAGTGTTGTGTTGTATTCTTGAGCAAAACACTTTATTTCACATTACTCCAGTCCAATCAGCCAGCAAAAATGAGTAATTCTGCAATGGACGGGTGTCTTGTCCAGCAGGGTGGAATATATATGCCACAGAATATGAGAAACTGGCCTTATCTATGGTTTAGGAAGGACCTTTGGTCATTTTTATTTACTTTTTATATTTGTATGCATTTGTAGAATCTGTATTTTCTTAGTGATCCTCGATGCATTATAATTTCCAAATATCTCTTAACTGAATTTGCATAGACTGAGGTTACTGTGGTCCCCATAAATGTTCCAGATCAAAATTTGCAATATTTAACATCAGGCATGGAGAATAAATTTTAATCCTCCAATTATTAATTTTTTAAACATTCAGACAATTCTTCAACAACAACATTTATGATATCATGACATTATAACAATACCCTTAAGTACAAAGTCATGATTACCTTTAAAAATGTTAAACCAGTTGATTACATGAATGTTCCATTTGTATCCCAAAATTTTATCATAATGATTTCAGGACATTTTCTTCTCTCTTTTCAACGTAATTTAATTTGTTAAGAATTAGTTGACTGTGATATTATATATATATATATATATATATATATATATATATATATATATATATATATAAGGTATCCAAGATTACATATTTCCTGAATCAGAATTATCCTTTTCATCAACTGCATGCATCAGCAGATTGGGAAGATATGACTAATAATAGAGATTGCATCCACTGTACTTTTAGTCTTGACATAATTGCCATTGTTCTTGGTTCTGGAAGGTTTGTAAAACAGAATTTGGGCTTGTGTCAACCAATCAAAATTAATTTCTTTTGTTTAATATTGAAGTAGGGTGACAAACATGAAATTTTTGTATAAGTTACAGATGATAGTAGTTCAATTCTACTGCCTTATCTAGTGTTATCCTTGCAATACTGATAATATCTCTTTTATTTCTTAATCTTCAAACTTTCTTCCAGATACTCCTTAATTTAAAGTGTCAAACTGCTATTCATCATACTTTCTCAATCCACTGCTACATACAATTGATGAAAGGCTAATTACACATAACTTTGATTTGAATAATATGAATGACAACAACAATCACTGAATGATATTATTTTAGTTAATGCTCCTTGTTTTACTTAGTAACAATTAATATTGATTAAACCAACCTAAGTATCTTTGTAGGTATTTGCTTTTTTTTTTTTCAAACCTGAGTATATTGAAGGGTAAAACTACCCCTGTGATTTTAACTCAGAACAGATGCATTACTAAATACTACAATGCATTATTATTTAATTTGATACTCTACTGGTCTGGCCATTCATAATCATCATTAAACATGTACTTTTCCATGCTTGCATGGGTTGGATGGAGTTTATTTGAGGCAGATTTTCTGCAGACAGATGACCTTTCTGTCTCCAACACCCACCTATTTCCCATCAGAGTAATATTTACCCATTGCCAGACATCTTCTCACAGGATATTGGAAAATAAGTAACACTTCCTGTGTGACAATGACATTCATTTACAACTATCACACGATGTCAAGACAAGGAGACACACACAATGTATTAACAGAACGGACACACACACACACATGTATTAACAGTCACATATGTATTAACAAACACATACACACGTGTATTAAAGGACACACATGCACACACACAGATATGTATTAATGGGGGGACACACATATATGCAGGGCTTCTTTTCAGTTTCTGTTTTTCAAATCTATTCATAAAGCTTTGATTGACCTGAGGCTGTAACAGAAGGCTCAAATCCAAAGTGGTACACAGTGGGCTGAACCCAGACCATTTCATTGGGAATCAATCTTTTTATCATAGTTATTCCTGCCTCTTCATTCGTAGTAATTAATTATCCTTTTTCTGTTTAAACTCGCCTTTTGTAAGTAAAGGTCTTGAAATATGTTTACTTAATTTAATCTAATTATCTTGTTGGTGCTTAATTTTTAATTATGATTGGATGAAAAACAATATTAAAATAAGGTTTTGATCTAGGACTAATAAAATGAACTGTATATTGAAGTAGTCATTTAGTTTGGAGTTGTCTGTTTCTGGCATAATTTCTACTATTCAGCTATAATTATAATGATGAAGATTAGAGAGAAAAAGAATAGTTAAAATGTGAAGTAAAGAGAAGGTAGGAAAAAGGGAGTAGTAAAATGGAAAAAACAGAAATGGGAAAACAATTGAGTGGACGAGTTTTGTAAGACAAAGGAGTGAATAAAAGCTAGAAGAAAGAAAATGGGAACTACAGAGAGAGAGAGAGAGAAAAGGGAGAGGTGTGTGAGAAAGTGGGCGCACAGTAACAAGAAAAGCAGAGAGATTGATGGAGTAGGAAGGAGACTGAAAACAGTGGAAAAAATGAGAGATATTATAAAACAGAAAATAAAAGATGGTGAAAAGAACGGGAAAAAATAGAGGAGAAAAAAAGAATGGATGTGCCGAGTGTGAGAGAGAGAGAGAGAAGGATTATTAAAGAAATAAAAGTAATGGAATGGTTACAGTGACTGTCATAGTGGACATTGACTTGCAGAGATCATAGAAATTGTGTAGACATGTGGCTGAAGAAATAATTGAAGATGTAAAGCTGTAATAAAATTGTGTGGGCAGATTTGGTAATCAATGCAGTTGTCATTGTTACAGCAACTGTGAGTTGTATCCGTTTTGCTAGTTGAAATAATTGGACAGCTGTAATGGTGAGGTTATCATTGTCTTAACCCAGGTCAGCCTTGACTGAGTAACCTCTGTGATTAAAGGGGCCTCTACTGTAACTATTTCCCCCTTTTTTTTTTACCCAAGATAACAAGATAACATGTCATCTCCTTTTTTTTAAAAGATGATATTATCTAATTTGAGTAACGTAAGGTTGCTATATCTTGTAGGTTAACACACTAAATGGAGGTTACTTGTTGTTCAGAGAATTGGATTTATAGTTGTGATAGTTGTTTGATGTAATAGTTGTGGTAGCTGTGAGAGTGTAGTACTTTTAATGGTTGTGAGTTGTAGCTGTTTAACTAATTGTAGATTATAATAGTCGAAGTAGACAAATATAAAATGATGGATGATATAATCCGAATTGTGTGATAATTAGAATAATTATTGGTGTTTGGTATTCTGGAAATGGCACTTTTGTATTAAGTGATCATAAACATTGCAATAAATGGTTTAGTTTTGAGGGAACGTATTTGATAATAATAACCTATCATTGCAGAGATTAGTTGTGACTTTCATGCTTCTCTCAAGGGTTATTGATACATATAAAATGTAGCAGTTACAATTGGGAATTGTAATTGAGTTATGAATCTGGCTTGCTTTTAAGATATTGTTACTTTACTGTCAATAAAAATATTTTTTTTTATTACAGTCAATAATAATATATATTTTTTATTATAGCCAATGATAACAAAAATTTTTTTTCTTTTACATAGCTTCGGGTTTTTAGGAGTACAAATGGGAAATGTTCATGTTTTTCTAAAAATATTTTCCTGATAATGGAAAATCTATTTGACTTTTTAGAGTTTAGTTTTGGATGGCTAATCTTGGAAGGAGAAGAAATGGAGGCTCTCCTTGACTGTAATGGTCAATGTGATTGAGAGTCATCTTATATTCTTGCAGATTGTTACTTACTGGGGAAATTTGGAAAGGAAGGGAATTCTAAAGGATTGCAGCTTTGGGGATAAAGTTTTGAATAAAAGTCATTTATGTGGTTTTGGGATTGAATGCAACATGAATCCTGTATAGATGATTGAGTGCCTTTGAGCGATGATGCTAATAATTCAAGGGTACAGGAATCTTTGTAGTAATAGAGGAGACAGAGGGTGAACATAGTATATCAGTTGTTGCTCTGTGTAACTGAGTGAAGACTTGTCAATCAATTGGATGGCCATTTTTGGATGAGGTCTACAATACTTGCATGTGTGTGTGTGTGTGAGTGTAACAGTTGCACCATCCCATTTACTTTGATCTGGAACACAGCTGTGTCTTGTATAGGGCCAGCAGCTGTTCCCAGCTGAATTAGTTTTTGACTCTGAAAAAAAAAGCCTAACCTTTGGGATACATACCATTGATGTTGTCATGAAAGTTGAAGAAGGTTTGCATTATGTGTTGTCTGAACAGAGAAGGTATACTAGTGTGTGTTGTGACTGTTTCAGTATTGTTGAAGATAACTAAATTACTATGGTATCATTGGAGGATGGAAGTAGTATATTATGTTTAATGCAAAGTGCCTAGATTGCATAAGGATTCTGCCAATATATGAAAAATCATGTAAGATGAAAAATTGCTATCATCTATATAGCAATGTGCTTGACTGGGAGGAACAAAGTCAGTCATTGATATAGTGAAAGAAGAGTTATTAACAATCAAATGCTGTGATGATGTATAACTTTATTTATTGAAGACTTTATAATGATAAAATAATAATAATGATAATGATAAATAATTAAGCATGAAATATTTTTGCAAATATTTCTCAAAGATTCAGTGCAGTTTTAATTTGATTTTGAAACCAAAATTTCTTTGTATCACTTTTTATTTTTTACAGCTCAATAATAATGGTCTTTTTATAGAAATGCTATGTTGTTCAGTCAGATTGGAAAAAAAACAAAAAACAAAAAAAAAAAAATGAAAACTATATCTTTCCATAGAATGTTTCTTAGAATCACAAGAAATCAATATAAAACAATGAGAAAGTTCTATAAGCATGGCAGGTCAAAATTTTAACCTTTATTCTGTATGTAACAGTCAATTTTAAACTGACATCAGTATTTCTAGCATTGAAATTGTATAGGTCTATGTGTTTAAATAGTAAACAACTTCTTAAGTGGGTGTTTGGTACTCATTAGCCCTTAAAACACCTTGAAAATCACGAGCAGATCATTAGCTTATTTATTGGAAATCGAAACAAAGTAGAGCTCTATATCAATAACTGCACTAATTAACCTCTGCTCAAGAATATGCAGCATCAACAAATAAAGACTGGGAAATTTGGGATAATGGATAAATTAAGGTAATGAGTTAGAGAAAGTACAGGTTTTTTGAAGGCAGTTGCTGAAGGATGAATGTAACCATTGTGATGTCTGAGTAAATGTGGTTTGTCTAGGAATGAGTAATGAATGAAAGTATCATTAATAAATGAAAAGAGAAATTATTAGAGAGAAGAAATTAAACTAAGTGATCTTTTAATGAAAGTGGTAACAAATGTTCCAAATAAGATAATACATAATTGCCCTTTTTGTATGATGAAAATAGAAGTTTGATTTAAGCAACAGATGCTACCTTAACTCTTTAGCATTCAGATTACTCTGTCAAATGTATAATACTTACTTATCCACATTGCTTTGAATTAATCATGGCTTATCTCATAGCTTTGTGATTTCAATGGTGTAATAGTTTATTTTTAGAATGACATTGTTGTGAAAGACCAGATCCAGCTAGTTTAAATATAAAGCAGGTAGAATATTTTCGTTGGATATGGTTAGTTTAAATGCTAAAGGGCTAATGCTCTTTCCATATGAGGACCTAACTAAATTATGCATGTTCAAGAAGTTCTTTGTAGCAATGGAACATGAATCACTATCAAACCTACAGCCAATCACAATGGTTGCATTCATCCTTTAGCATCACAATAGTTACATTCATCCTTCAGCAACTGCCTTCAAAAGACCTGCACTTTCTCTAACTCATTACCTTAATTTATCCATTATTCCAAATTAGAACTGTAAATATCATAGCTAAATAATATAATATATATTTTATATATCGTTTCAAATTCCACCCCATCTAAGAACCTTATTGTTGCATTAAATGGCATTTTGCATGTGTAGAGAAATTGGA
>NC_042997.1:58314436-58379436 GCF_006345805.1 Octopus sinensis
ATTGCTTTGGTTCCAAACTGTTTGTTCAATCTTGGTAACTTTTTGGTGACATATTTGATGTTCTTTTTTGAACAGTACAGTAAAGATATGGGCAAGGAGATAGCTGACACTCTGAGAATAAAGGATTGGACATATTGTTTAGAGTAGAATCAACAGTGAGGAGTATAAGTGATGAGATGAAGAAGAAAGATATATAAATTGGGTGGGCCTGGCTGGAGCTCCAAGGAGCAGAGACCACTGTAGTTGTAGAAAAAAATGCTGAGTAAAGGGACAGTGCATCCGTAGACCAGAAGTTGGAGCGTGTTTCCACTATGCTAAACAGTTGGATGTTCTTATGGGGATTATGATCTATGATGTTTTATAGGTAACTGCAGCATCATTTTTAGATATAGGAACAGTATTCCTTTGTGAGTCTCACTTGAACTTCATAGAGAACTATCAGATGTTGAAAGCTCAATTATTTTCTTTACTAGAAGACAAAGGCCAATATTGGAATGCAATTTTTACATGCATATCTTCTTTATAATCTGCTGCTAACAAAAATTTTACAGCTACACTATTTTATGTCTGTAAGATTTGCTGACTATCTGCAAAATATGATAAGGGGGTAGTTTCTGGTAGTGGTCATTTGGGGGTACCTTCTGAGGGCACGATCTGCAGTGCTGTATATCAAGAGACAGTAATTGTTGTTTAGTATGCATTACAAATTTGCTGCAAAATATTGGATAGTTTGTGTCCTTCAGAATATATTAGAGTAAAAAGGTCTACTGTATAAGATATTACATATAGCAATATATTCGTTGTGTAACAGTATATTTATAACTATGTATAAGATATTCATATGACAATGTACAATGTGTTACATCTATAAGTTGTTACAACACCCAGTATGCACAGTAATGTATTCTTGTCCCATCACAAAAGTATGTGACTGTTTATGTTATACAACAAAGTAGTTATGATTAGTTCTATATCATTACACATAGTAGTGTGTAGTGGTGTATGAGGTATTACATGAGATAACCTGTAATTTCCATTGATATATCTCTGTTTAAATGTGAGGTATTTCATGGGATAGTGTTGTGTTATATAATAATGTGTTCCTCTCTGGCTGTAGGGTGGGGCATGTGTTAGTGTTGTGTTGTATAACCATGTATTCCTTACTGTAATATGTAGCATATGATAGCATGTGTTATATAAACAGGTATTCTTGACTGGTGGTAAGGTATGGCGTGGAATAATATTGAGAGATATAATCAGGTATTCTTGAATGGTTGCAATGTATAACATGATAGTGTTATATAATGATATATTCTTCATTGGCTGTACTGTATGGCGTGTGACAACCTGTATGGTGTGAATATAGTTTACTGACTTCTGAAGACAGGTGTTATTTCCTTCACTTTCATTCCCAAAGCCATTCTGTTGTTGTCTGCCTATCTAAAAAGTCTATTTCTGGCTTTCAATATTGATTTTGTCTCTTATAAATCTATCCTAGCCATCCACTATTCTTGGTCCTATCTGCACAGCTCTAACAACGTTTTGATAATGGTTAGGTTAACCACACAGATACACATGTGCATGCATCCACCGCACTCATGCACACACACACACACATCCTTTGCCATGCCATAGAAAAGCAGACCTCACTAGAGCTATTGTTTGCATACCATCTTTATGTATATTTATATTGTAGCTTTATGTTGTTGAATATAATGAGACTAAGGTGAAATAAATTGAAAGTTTTGTTTTGCAGTAGTAAGAGTTTTGTGCTTCACTGTTCTCTTTTGTTTCACTTTCTTTAAATTATTATGGCTTCATTGCCTTCACTGGTAGTTTTCCATTCTAATTCCAATATTTACTTTAGTCAGAGGAGAAAAGTTCAGTGCTCATAATTTTTAGTTGGGCCTCTAAGGCTTATATGAGGAAGGGTGGAAGTTATCCTCAGGCTAGAGACCTAGTTTTTATGCTTGTAACTAAGTAGACCCTGTTAAATATACTTATTGAGCCTGTGGGGTTGCTAAACTGGGAAGCTGATTAAGTTTATTGCCCATTGACTAAAATAGTCCCTCTGGTGGGCTTTGACACAGTTTTCATCTATCAAATTTCACTCACAAGTCTTTGGTTGATGCAAGATTATAGTAAGAACTCTTGTTTGAATACTGTGTTATGGGATTGAAATTAAAACCCACCTAATTGTGACATTTACTTAATGATTAGCCCTGCTATTAACTTTGAATGAGTTTGAGCTATAAATTTAGTTTTGTTTAGTTTTGCAAGTTAATGAATCAGAAAATGTTGAATTGGGCTATAAATCTTTTGCATGCATTAGTGACTGGCAGATTGTTTAAATGTTTCCTCTGAAGTATTTGAAAGATATCTGAATGTAGATATTAATTTGGTTTTTAACTTGTTTGAAATGTATCTGAATAATTATGGGTTCTTGAATGTGAAACTGCTTAAATAGAATTTTGATACATATGAATGTGAAGAAAATGGTTAAAGTGGTTGGCAACATCCTTCATTCCATTTGTAAATTTCTTCTTGCAAGCCAAAATTCTTGAAGATGCCACATGTTCAAGAACTTTCCATGTTTATATAATGGTTTAGAATTGTCATCAGCATCAAAAAAGTAGGGGTATTCTAAATGAAGGGGTTCTATTCATAATTCTGGTTTCTAAAATGGGCTAAATTTTTTTAGTGGAGAAAA
Organism: Octopus sinensis; assembly: GCF_006345805.1. Taxonomy (NCBI): domain Eukaryota; kingdom Metazoa; phylum Mollusca; class Cephalopoda; order Octopoda; family Octopodidae; genus Octopus; species Octopus sinensis. The sequence continues at coordinate 58,317,147 of NC_042997.1, forward strand.
TGTTTTTATTCCCTCTAAGTTAACATTTCATTACAACTGGTTTTTCCCTTTTAATCTTTCAATGTTTATAAAATTAGAACCAGTAAGAAATCCACTACTCACAGAGGAGGTCACATGGTTAGTCAAAAGAAATTTTTACAATAGAGGAGAAATTTTCTTGTGTGGCTTAATTGAAAAGAGGAATTTTAAAGGTTGTGATACTCTTTCCTATGAGTATTAGCAACATACTCCTATAATCCATAGCTAGTCTATGAATTCATCTAACTGAGAACTTAGCCATTGTGTTATGATGCTCATTGCTTCGTTGAAAATGGTGATGATAACAGCACTGATAATGCTGTTGTAGACAGTTTTGCTTTACCTACAGTGTAACTGCTGGTCTTAATCTTTTTCCGTTACTGTTAGAGACAGTATTAAGGTTAGAAAATTATTTTAGGGCTGAAAGTATAATTAGTGAAGAAAAAATCAGTGGAATTGCTATTTGCTATTTTTGATTGAAATCATCAAACACTTAATATTTATATTAATATTAATATATTCAGTGCTTTTAAAAAGGCTAACTTGAAATAGTTGTTAATAAAATGACTAATATTGCTTTCATTTGTTTAGCAAATATTGGTCAGCTCAGGGTATGTTTTGGTCTCATGCTGACCTCATCTGCAAAGCATAGTCTATACCATACTTGCTGAAGTAGTGATGAGAGAATCATTAAGTAATAACTTGCTTACTTTCACTGGATGAATGATTTCATTACATATGAGTTGAGACTTTCACATTAATTTAGGATTGAAGATGTTTCATAGTAAAAATCATTTTGATAATGTTGTGTTCATTAGAAAGTTAATTAAGAATAGAACTATTTTTATATGGGAATTACGGAGATGTGCTTGCATAGCAAGTGAACTGATCTGAGATCGGGTGCTGAAACAAAAACAGTTGCAGCATGGAAGGTGTTTATAAGCCATTTAAAACACACACAAAAAAAATGTTAAATTGTCAAAATATTTTCATCACTTTGAAACCGCAACCTGTTCTCTGACAAAATTTAGTGCTGCATCTTGGAATTTTGCCAGTGGGCAGGTTGCAGTTTCAAAGCGATGAAAATATTTTGACAAATTAAATTTAAATGTTGAAGTGAATCTAACAGTTTTTGTGTGTTTTTAGATGGCTTATAAACACTTTCCATGCTGCAATTGTATTTTTATTTGATTTTCCTAATTCAAAAAATTTCAATTAATGATTAGACACAGATATTTTCAAATATGTAGAATCAGTCTCATTTGCTAATTTATCACTAATATCATGAAATATATAAAAATGAAAAATAAGAATGCTCCTCACCTGAAAGAACAAACAAACAAACAAGATTAATGATGAAGTTAGTTACAACCAATAAATGGTAATTGCATGTTGTGATAGAAATTTAATTAGAGGTGAATGTTCTTGTTAGGCAATAAAGTAAGTTTTCATCAATTAGAGAAAATTAAGCTTAAAATCTTTAACTGAGACAAATAATTACAAGTAGAGAGATTAATTTAAAGCTCTTTTGAATCAAGACAGTTATGGGACCAATGGTATGTGATAGCTCTTAATTAGTGACTTACATTTCTTTTTATTTGTTTTTTTTTAGTAAGAAAGGAAGGACTGTGTACAAAATGTCCACCTAAAGAAGGAGATTAAAATAATTATGGCTCACAATAACAATAACAATAGTATGAACATGATAAACAACACCATCTGAAATGAAAAACACAAAAAAAAAAAAATCACATGAGATCATGTGGTGCTCTGGTGTATTTTAAATTTAGAATGAAATATCTTTGATCTTAAGTGTAAACAGCAACAATATAATTAACAAAAACAATAAAGACCACTGTCACATGAACAATATCTTCACCAAAGCCCAAACCACCAACACCGCTACCCTCAAACTATCAGCTTTTAAATGACCAATAAGCGAGAGCAATAATAGTATCAGCTTGGTTGCAATGTCTGTAGCTACATATTTTGTATGCCAACACAGTGGGTGTGTGTCTGTATGTGAGCAGAGTGTGAAGTTTATATGGATCGAGTTAGAAGCAGAAGGGGAAAAGTACCAATCATACAGTTCTTCTTTCCACCTCACTCCTTCACTTTTTCAGCTTCTCATATCCATTCTTACACACATAAGAATTTGACAGCACTTACTATTACAATTCAAGTTGTTTGGAAAGAAGTCATTAAGTGGTCATAATGCAAATAGGAAATTAAAAGGATTATACTGCATATTAAACTTGATGTTTTAAAAAGGCTTGATGTGAAAGAAAATAATCAACCACCTTGCCAAAATATTAAAGTTTGCAATGTGTACAATGAGAATAATACATGACAATAAAAAGAAAATTAAGTCAAGTGCTCAAGAAGTTACTCCTTCAACTGCTTAGACCTTATTTTTTCATAGATTTAATGTTTACATGAATCAAAAAATATATGGCCAGCCTCTTTCCATGACTTTATAAGTTTTCCACAAGCTGAAAGTCTACATCAAATTCAGAAAGGTATTGTGACACTTGCAAATGATGTAGGGTGTCATAGAGAATGATGTGGTTGACATCCTGCTGTCCTATAGAGAAAGTTTATTTATCAAGGAGTTGATGTTAGTTATTTGAATAAAAGCAAGCAGGTAATACAGATGTGAGAATATAGAAATTCTAACAACTACACTTAAGTTGACAGGAAAGAATATTGCTAAAGTGTTGGAAGGTCTGAAAGTTTTTATTGATGACATCCCTAATTGTGAAGGTAACATAAAAATTACAAAACAAGTTTATAGAGAGTTCAGTTCCAGCACTGAACTTTCATCATCATTGTTTAATATGCTCCTTCCATGATGGCATGGGTTGGATAATTTGACAGGAGCTAGCCAGGTAGGAGCCTGCACCATAATTCTGTGTCTGTTTTGGTATGGTTTTTACGGCTGGATGCCCTTCATAACACCTACCACTCTGCAGGGTGGGCTGAGTGCATTTTACGTAGCACTTGCACAGGCGAGGTCAGTTTTGGCATGATTTTCACAGCTGGATGCCCTTCCAAATACCAACCTCTTTACAGTGTGGACTGGGTGTTTTTTAAGTGGCACCTGCATTGGCAAAGTCACCAAGTAAGTTTGCAAGACTAGGAATTTTTGAGAGGGGAGTGGGTATTGGAAGAAATGATTATGTGTCAAATGTTAGAGTGTGACAGAGAGAGAGAAATAAATGCCTTGCTGTAGAGGAGGTACATGGTTACCCAGCCAGAGAGAGGGAGAGAGAGAGAGAGTGAGAGTTAACAGGAATAAGGGCAGAAACAGATGTGGTACTGAAGAGGAGGGACATGGTTACCTAGAGAGAGAGGGAGGTTAACAAGAAACCTGCTGCAAAGGAGATGCATGGTTACCTAGCCAGAGGTAGGAGCAAAAGAAGGAGGGAGAGAGTGACCAAGAATGAGGGCAGAAATAGGTTTGTTTCTGTAGAGGAGATACATGAAAAGGGAAGATCAAGGGAAAGAGAAAGTAGGAGAATGTAAGAATAGGAGAGGGATGATAGTAAGTGCCAGGGAATGGTGATCAGGGCATAGATGGGCTGGTAGATTCAGGAAGAAAGAGATGAATGGTGGCAGGGTATTGCCAAGATATATAGAGGGGGAGGGAGTCACGGGAAGAGATAATGCACCATAAACAATACAGTACTATATTTGAGAGATGAGGAATTATGTAATTATTTGCATTATTTACATTTGACGGATATTTGTCCTCATCTTGTTTGTTGTTAACACAACGTTTTGGCTGATGTACTCTCCAGCCTTCATCAAGTGTCCTAAGGTATTTTTCTGATGTTATTATTTCCATGCATGATCAGCTGATTTATTAATATCTCCTTGTGTCACAGCTTTGCAATGATCCAGGACATCCATATACCAGAAATATGGATCCAGGATATTTGTATACTGCAAGCCAACCTTCACTGGATGATATCTCAACTTCAATTCCCACCATCCATAGAGTGTAAAGAGAAGGATTGCTCAGTGCCTAAAACATTGAGCAAAGAATATAAGTAGTGATCCTGATACACACCACGAAGAATTGATCAAGCTAAGTAACAATCTGTTAAGCAACAACTACCCCCAAAACATACTATCCACTCCAATTATGAAGAAAAGAGAGGATGAAACTCATAAACTGACCACAGTCTGTCTACCCTATGTGAAAGGCCTCTCCAAAAAGATACAAAAGATATGTGGCTTATATGACATCAGGACAGTATTCAAGAGTAATACAACACTTTGCAAATATCTCTTTTGAGTAAAACCACAATTAGAAGAGAATATGACCAAAGACTGCACGTACTCCATCCTATGCAGCTGTGGTTATACAAGTTATACAAAGGCAAAACATGTTGCCCCTCAGAATAAGGGTAGAGGAACAGTGTAAAGCTGTGACATGAGGAGATACTGATAAATCTAATATAACTGATTATGTATGGAAAAACGGAGACCATCTCCCTCTGTGGGATGTAGTTAAAAATAATAGACTGAGAATACCACTGGAAAATATGAAGACTAAAAGAGGCAGCACATATGCTAGGTCATAATAATCTCCTAAGCAGACCTGGTGCAGATATGAGTAGCATATGGGAACTGGTATTAAGGAAGGACAGGAAAATATTAGATTTACAAGCCCTAAAATTCACCCTATAATTACCCATTGACATGTGGCGTGGTGGTTAAGAGTGTGGGCTACTAACCCCAAGATTCCGAGTTTGATTCCAGGCAGTGACCTTAATAATAATAATAATGATACGAAGAAGAAGATTGGAGAAATACCTTAGGAATAAGAACCCAGGTCTCACCTGATGAATGCTGGAGAGTACAGCAGCCAAAATGTTGTGTTAACAACAAAGATGAGGACAAATATCCGTCAAATGTAAATAATATAAATAATAAACATCAAACAATTTTGGATAAGTTCTTTGTCAATTTGTAGATGTTAATGGAGATGAACTGTAAGATAGAGGTGTCCCTTATCCTCACAGTAATGCACATTCCATCATAACCCCTCAAACTGTAGTTGGTCGCTTTTGTGGATGTGTTTCACTTGAAATGTTTTTATGTTTACATATTATACTGTCTATATTTAGAAATTGTTATTTTGATGCATAAAAGTGGTCATTATGCTTCTTTTAATTTTGCTGTTTTCTTTGAAGATATCCATTGGAATGCATTATTTTATAACATGGGGTTCAATGAGGAAATTAATTTTACCTAATGACAAGTTTTTCAGGGACACATTTCGCTCTTAACATGTATTCATTATTGCAGTGAGAGAGAGAGAGAGAGAGAGAGAGAGAGAGAGAGAGAGAGTGTGTGTGCGTGTGTGTGTGTGTGTGTGTGTGTGAGAGATAAAATATCTCCACGATTGGGTCATTAATTGAAGTGTGTTAGTGATTCTGTTTCACAAACCACTTTTTTTGTAGTGGGAGTAATAATTCAAATGTTATTGTTTAGCTCTGGGTCAAGCTTAATTGAGAAAACATAATCAAAGGTATTTTAGCCATGACCATCTCTTTAAGAGTATCTGGGACAATGTTGTTTAATAAACTCTTTCTTAAGATGGTGGTTGTGTTTTGAGGGAGTTTTGGCTACTATTGTTTGCAGATTGGCTCACCACATAGATCTTTTGTTGGCTTATGCCATTATAACTATGTAAGTAGTATTTGAGTCCTGTGTTGTAGTGCTTAATAATATTGTTCTAGCTATGAAAAGAACTGCTTTAGATATTAGTAAAATTTAGATTTGGATATTTGATTTAGTCTATAGATATACAATGTTTATCTTATTCTATAAATATACAATGATTCTTTAATAAATTTTTTAGGGATAAACTTTTCAATCTTTTATAATATAACTTTCATTTCATTTTATGTAATCTTTGTAATATTACTTTTACTTCAAATGTTAATATTCAAACAATACTTTAATCTTGAAATGGAATAGATTTTGTATCTAATTCACTTTCATCATCATTTTATCAGTATTTTATAATATGTATTTTTCAGTAATATTGATACGGAGGAGCTCTGTGCTTACTTCTCTTTACATCTTGGAGCATTTAAAGATATTTATGCTGTACTTGATGACCTCAACTCCAATATGACCAGTGTCTTATTTTCTACCTCTCAAGTAAGTCAACAATTTTGTAATTTATCTGTCTTCTACACACAGGAATAAACATGTTGTCTCAGCTTCAGGAGATTAGTTCAAATTTATTTAAGGAATTTGTAAGTGATAGTAAACTAGATATCTGTGAGTCCCTAGTGACTTAAAAGTCCTTTCACTGTTTTAACTTACTTCCATAGTCTACTTTTTAGCATCCTACCATTATATAAAATTGTCATATTTATGTAAACCTGGTTATAGGAATGGTTAGAAAATGTGATTGATGTAATGATCAGGCTTTAGGGCAAGAATAACTGCTGTTACTTTTGATGAGGAGCATAGCCATATATTAGCGAGAGGCTATAGGAAAGATGTGAAATCATAATTTCCAACTGAGGTAGTGGCTGAAGTGGCAGAAACTAGTTTTGTTGAAAAATCAATCAAGAGTGGATTATTGTTTGGGCACTATCTCTTCCTCAAGAACACTTGTCACAAGAATATGAAAAAATGATGTAATTTAAAAATTAAAATTATTTTATAAATCAGAAACAATTTATTTTTGAACAGTAATATTTTTAAAATAAAAAGAGGGAAGAGAAGATTCAGTAAAAGAAAAAAGAAGATTCTAGAAAGCAAAATTTAATTTCGCATGGTTTTATGATTGAAATGTTGAATTTTATATCAGGTGAGTCATTTTGATGTTTGAGTTGGTTTTCTTACACTAGTTTGATTTGCTGTTACTATCTGCACTAATTTAAAACAATATGTTATTTAGGCTTTTGTTTTAATGATGATAATTTCTAATTTTGGTGCAGGCATGACTGTGAGGTTAAAAGTTCACTTTGCAATCACGTAATGTTGAGTTCAGTGCAGCACCTTGGGCAAGTGTCTTGTTCCATAAGTCTGACCAATGCCTTGTGAATGAATTTGTTGGGTGGAAACTGTGTGGAAGCCTGTTTTGTGTGTCTTTGTGCCTGTGTTTGTCTCATCCCACCAGTTGACAACTAGTGGTGTTTTGTTTACATCCAGTAACTTAGCAGTTTGGTATAAAAGATCAATACATTAAATATCAGACTTAAAAAATAAGTACTGGGTTCGTTCTGTTTCACTAAAACTCTTCGAGGTGGTACTCTAGCATAGTTACAATCTAATGACTGAAACAAGTAAAACAATAAAAGATAAAAGAGAATTATTTAAAACTCTCCCCCAAATAAGCTACTTTTTGTGTTTCTTGATTGAGAATATCTTGGGGATGAATATAACACACCACATGGCTTTGTCTTTGAATTTAAGGAAAAGGATCTTACTTTGTTTACATTTATTGAAATGAAGAAACACATTTTTCTTTTTTTTTTCCTTTTCAATTTGTCAGAAGAGCAGGGCAAACACTTATACCCTTTATTGGTCTTATCCAGGGGTCCTCAACCATTTTTTATCCATGAACCCTTTTGATTACTATTTTATTCTAGTGGACTCCCATAGCAATTCAATGTTTAAAAACTAGTTTTATAGAAACTGCTTTTAAAATTCCTATTTTGATTTTCACATATTAACTTGTATAGGTTGACCATTAGAGAAACAAATTTAGCCATTTCTTGCAATACACACATACCAATACATACATACCAATACATACATCTAAAGCAAAATTTTTTCAGGGGCCTTTAAAATATTAATGTGGATCCCCAATATACCATTTTGTTGTGTGGACCCCTAAAAACCTTATTATTTCAAACATTGATTATATTGGGTTGGCAAGAAAGTAATTTCGTTTTTCACAAATAGATAGAGTTACGATTTTTTTGAATGACTTTTGTCAATGTTATGATTTTTTCCTTTTGACATTTGAAAGCCATTACGTTTAGCTTACTTTAGAAGCAAATTGTGCGTAATTTTGTTTACAGCTGTTAGTTCAGTGTCAATTTTAACATGGAGTGCAAAAACGAACGTTTTTGCCATATTTTGTTTTTTATTTCCTTAAAGGCAAAAAAGCTGTTGAGGCTCACAAAGAAATATGTGAAGTTTATGGTGTTGATTGTTTAACAGAATGCACATGTCAGAAATTGTTTAAAAGATTCCATTCTAGAGATTTTTCACTCAAAGATGACCAACATTTTGGTCGCCCTACTGAAGTTGATGATTACTGAATCAAAGCTATTATTGAATCTGCTTGCAAAATTCTTTGAATGGTAAAACTTTCAATAATGATGGTGACCTGAAATTGCACTTGCTTCAGTTTTTGACTGATAAGGACCAGAAGTTCTATGAGCACAGAATCATGAAGTTGCCAGAAAGATGGCAAAAGGTCATTGAACAAAATGGAAAATATATAATTGATTAAATTAAATGACACTGAAAAACTGAAATTACTTTCTTGCCAACCCAATATTATTCATTACAGAGATACTTCTTTCTACCTTTTAAAATTTTTCTTGTGTTTCTCATAATAGAAAAAGCATATAATATATATATATATATAGAGATATGGAAAACGGACGCTAAACGATGATGATGATGATGATATATATATATATATATATATGGTTACTTTGTTTTCTGTGTATTGCTTCCTGAAGAGGATTCTTGCCATATCTGTTTGTGACTGAGGATGAATAAAACTAGCTTGAAACTGAGTTGGTCTCATGATCCTGTTGTCTGCTAGAGGGTGGTAGGGGTTTACTTTCCTGCTTGCAATATACACCGGGTGAGGCTGTACCTATAACCAGCTGGTGGAAGATCTGCCTGGTATTAAACAGTAGTAATATTGAATAGCCATATTAATGTGGCAATTCTTCTCTTGCTTTTCTTTCTGGCTAGGTAACCTAGTATCTCCTTTACTTCAGCACACATGTTTCTGTCCTCTCTCTTGTACTTCTCTCTCCCCCTCTCTTTCTTCCTCTCCCTTTCTTTCTCTCTCTCTCTCTTTTGCTGGCTAACCATGTACTTCTATAGCAAGATACCTGTTTTTGCTCCTATTTCTTTCTCACTCTCTGACCTTTTACTATCTGACATAAGATCTCTTCCTCCAATGGCCCCCCCACCAATCTCAAAATACCATGTCTTGCAAGTTACTTGGTGACCCTCCCAGTGTTGGTGCCATGTAAAAAGCATTCAGTCCACATTGTGAAGTGGTTGGCATTTGGAAGGGCATCCAGCTGTAAAAATCATGTCAAAACTAACCTTGCCTGTGCTGGTGCCACGTAAAAAGGTCTTAGTCTACACTGCAGAATGGTTGGTGTAAGGAAGGGCATTCAATGGTAAAAACCTTGCCAAAACAGACACAATTGCCTGGGGTAGTCTTCTACCTGGCTGGTTCCTGTCCTACTCATGCATACATGGAAGTTGAATGTTAAATGATGATGTTCATATATATATATATCTCCAGATGTAGAGACCAAGCCAGAACAGACTGGAGCCTAGTGCAGCTCTCTGGCTTATCAGTTCCAGTTAAACCATCCAACCCATTACCAGCATGAATAACAGATGCTAAATGATGATGTTGATGATATATATATATATATATATATATATTATATATATATATATATACATATATATATCATCAACATCATCGTTTAACGTCTGCTTTCCATGCTAGCATGGGTTGGACGGTTCAACTGGGGTCTGGCGAGCCCGAAGGCTGCACCAGGCCAGTCAGATCTGGCAGTGTTTCTACAGCTGGATGCCCGTGTTTGTCTCTAGCTGCTTGAAAACCAGTGTTGTTTGTTTATGTGTCAATAACTTGACAGTTCAGCAAAAGATCCTATTAGAATAAGTACCAGACTTTAAAAAAACAAGTACTGGGGTTGATTTGTTTAACTAAAGCCCTTCAAGGCAGTGACTCTGTATGGCTGCGGTCCTGCAGGCCAAGATGTAGTTGTGTCCTTAAAATACAGCTTTGTAATCATGTGGCTTTAGGTTCATTACACTCAATACTGTTATTAAAAAAAATTAATCAACATATTAAATTAGAATTGTTGAATATATGACATTTTGGTACTTTTTTCATGTTCTGTTTTTGAAACATTATATAGGAAAAGCATCCTGCCCTAGAAAATTTGCCTCAATAAAAACTGTCTGTCCCACACATACATGGAAAAAAGGGTTTTGAAACAATGATGATGTGACTCTCTCTCTCTCTCTCTCTCTCTCTCTCTCTCTCCCTCTCTCAAACACACACACTATTTTAATGTATAGTTTTCCATGCTTGCATTGGGTCAAATAGAATTTGTTGAGGCAAACTTTTTATGGTGTGCTGTCCTTCTTGTTGTCAGCCCTCAACTGTTTCCAAATATGGTTATTTTTCTTTTTGACCAGAAGGATAGAAATGAATGACACTGCTTCTTAGTGAACGGAGTAATAGTAATGTTTCTCTTTAAATGGCTCTCATCATTTTACATTTTTGCTTATAGTACTGAAACCCAGTTTAGCTTTGTCAAGTCATATGTATAATAAAATAGCTATAGATCTATCTTAAAATAGTGTAAACTCTTTATGTTGTGGCTGCATTTATGCTTCAATTAATTTTCTTTATTATCATGATACTGGAGTATCTTGAGATTTTGTGTGGTATTGACCTGTTCAAATTTCAAAATTTAATTCATGATATGATGAAATTTTAGTAGAGATTTTAATGTAAATATGAGCACTTTAGTAAGCTTGGTCTCAAGTGGATTAGCTTTAAAATAATTAGTGGACAACTGTATACAATAGGCTCATTATCATTATATAAAAACAGGCTAGGCAAAGTTCAGAGAGGAGCTAACTTTGTTTACAAACTAAGGGCCTCTCCCACAGAGTGAAAGACAGATTGTTTGATGCCTGTGTATGTACTGCTGTTACATGGCAGTGAAACATAGGCTTTGACTAAAGAGGACTTGCGAAGGCTTGAAAGAAGTGAAGCTAGCAAGCTTTGCTGGATGGCTAATGTCAGTGTGCATGCATGACAGAGTGTAAATGATTTAAGAGGAAAACTGGGCATAAGACACATCAGATGTTGTGTGCAAGAGAGAAGATTGCACTGGTTTGGTCATGTGATGTGTATAGATGAAGACAGCTGCGTAAAGAAGTGCCAAGCTCTAATTGTAGAGGGTACCTGAGGAAGACATGGGACAAAGTGGTGAGAAAGGTTGGGCCTCACTGAGGAAATGACAAGGGACCAGGAGATGTGGTGATTTGCTGTACTTGATAAGGCACGTCAAGCTAAATAAAATCATCGTCTTCCATACATACAAGCTTATCTTTTCAGGTGCTGATGCTGCATAAAAAACAACCGTGTTGCTGCTGTGTAAACATACTTGTGCCAGTGGCATGTGAAAAGCACCCAACACACTCTGTTAAGTGGTCAGCATTAGGAAGGGCATCCAGCTGTAGAAACCATGCCACAACAAACAAATGGAGTTTGGACAGCTCCCAGCTGACCAACTCCATGTCAAACCCTCCAGCTCAAGCCAGCATGGAAAGCAGACATTAAATGACGACGATGTCATCTAGATGTGCTGTAATATCTGTTTCTTTAACATTCTCCATACATTAAAGTAAACAATTCAATAGAAAGCAGATGTACTCTTTTAGTCAACCAATGACTGAAAAATATTCACACATTATTCTTCAGTATAGTCTGTACACAATAGAGGAACTTGTTCAAAGTGTCAACCTGTTTGAGAAAGCAATGAAATCTTCAAATTAAGACACTACCATTTTGAAAAAGAACGGTCACATCAATAATATATATTGAATAATATTGTTCTGGACACACTATACACAAAAGAAGACTGGAAGACTGCTTAAACCGAGAGTTCTTTTCATCATGAGTTTGTTTAATCAAGGCTGATATAGGTTATGCGACAATAAGAACAATAATAACGCTTCTTGCATTGGTTTAGAACTTGTCATAGTTTTAGAATGCTGAATTAGAGAGGGGAGATAACTCTCGTTGGTTTAATTATTTACCCTGCTGTCTTAGAATATATTTCAGTACTGAATCACATTGAATATCGTCCTGCGGTACATATTTCTTTGTCTTTACCGATAGAGTTGTCAGATAAATAACTGAAACACAACACAAAATCAAGGATGGGATAGGATATTACAACTTTTTAACTGAGAGATTGGCACTCTATCACGTAAAATCAATGAAATGCATCTCTATGTATGTACCTGTCTGTCTGTCTCACACATAAACACACACACACACACGTTACGTAATAAAAAATAAACCTTGTTACAAAAGCGTCAGAGTGTACATGGAAGCATGATGTTAAAAAAAAAATGATTCTTTTTCATTTGATTAAGTTAGCAGGGAGAAGAAGTATAAATTGTTGACAAAAAAGTAGTTTTGCTGACCATTCATGTTTATGACTCCATGAATCTTAATGAAGATAAAGATCTCTTATAAAAACTCTATTCATTATAATTTCAGACATACAAAGACTCATCTCGGAAAGAACAGTTTGTGACCAGATTTTTACTGCATGAGATTCTGAATCAGTTTACTGCTGTTCAACGAGCAATGGAGAATGCTTCTGATGCTTTAGACGAACAAGCTAGAGAGCAAAAGTAAGTTATTAAATTAACTTCTAGTCTGTGTTTTACTTTCAGGCATGGGAGCAAAACTTCCAATATTGCTTTTCAGTTTTTGCTTGGAGTTTAGGAGGTAAACTCTTTTAAATTTCACATAACTAGATTAGATCATGGGTTTAGGTTCTATTAAAATCTTGTGTTTCTTTAGGAAGAGTACTACTTGATTTGTTACATTAAAACATATAGAAGCGCAATGGCAGAGGGAATTTTCTATTGAACTACAGAAGGCACCTGTACTGGTGACATGTAAATAACACCCAGTACACTCTGTTAAATGGTTGGCATTATGAAGGGCATTCAGCCACAGAAATCAAGTCAAAATAGATGACTGGAGCCTGGTGCTCCAATTCAGACTATCTAACCCATACCAGCACTAAAAATGGACGTTAAATGATAATGCTGATGATGATTCACACAAATGCACTATGCATTTTATTTTTCATTTGTACAGTATATTTTATTCTATGTATCGCAGACTGGATCTGGTGGACTGTGTGGAAGAATCATTAATGGTTCAATGGAAGAGAAGGTGACTGCAGAAATGCATTGTGGAGTGCAGAGACTAAGATGAGGCAAGTAAGACATCTAGGTCATCTGTTGCATCTGTCTCCATCTTCTGTCATCTTGATCTGGTCTTCCCACAGGATTGAAGATGGTCATGGATGAGAGAGTGAGATTAACAGGCTACATCTCATCTTCACTTGACAGGCTACATCTCATCTTTACTCTTAACAAAATCACTGCATAAGTCATCTGTCTTCTCTATATGGCTAGATGGTCCTTGTTGCTCTGATGGATAAACATGGATCTTAGTTCAGATGCTTGTTAATCCATAGTTACTGGGAATAGATACCAGATAATCTGAAAATGTAACCTGTGATAGACTGGCAACCTAACATAGGGGAAGTAAATCTCTCAGCTTCTTAATGCTATGAAACTGGAGTTAAAGACATTGATTCTTAAAAGTTCTCTAGGATTAGAGACGAGGACATACACATGAACACACACACACGTTTGCATTCACACATGCACATACACCCATGTGCACATTTCATCAAAGATCGTTTTTTTTTAGGCATTCCCTAAAACATTTTGAGTAAAGTGAACATTTCTCAATCTTCAAAGTAGAAAAAAATCATGTCTACTGCACTTAAAATTGTTTCATATAATCTACAAAAATATATTTTGCAAGACAATTTATAATGGATCAATTAATATAAAGAAATAAAAAAATTCAAACATAATGATGTTGAAGTATTAAGACTGGGTTCACTTGTGGTGGTGCCACATATAAGTGCCCATGTGCCTCATAAAAGTGCCCATGTGGTGCCATGTAAATGCACCCAACACACTTAGTAAAGTGGTTGGTGTTAGGGAGGGCATGTAGCCATAGAAACCATGCTAAATCAGACTGGAGTCTGATGCAGCTCCCCTGCTTGCCAGCTCTGGTCAAACTGTCCAACCCATGCCAGCATGAACAATGGATGTTAAATGATGATGATGACTGATGTAAGAACAGCACACAAACAAAATAAAAGGAGTTAAAAACTTGAAGAATTTCATTTAAAACAGTTTTCCATGTCAGGTTTGAGAAAAATAATGCAACTTCATTTTTGATATAACCTCAAAATTAAAACTTTTTAATCTGAGTGCAACTTGGATGCTGTCTTCAGAGTTTAATGGATGTCTATATGACCCCAACTTAGTTGATAGGGTTTTTTGTTTGTCTTGAAAGTTACTTGATGACTTCGCTTGTGCTGGTGCCACAAAAAGGCACCCAGTCCACTTTGTAAAGTGGTTGGTATTAGGAAGAGCATCCAGCTTTAGAAACCATGTTAAAGCAGATATTGGAGCCCTATGCAGTCCTCTGGCTCATTGAATTTTATCAAACCATCCAACACATTCCAGCATGGAAAATGGTAAATGATGACGATGAAATAAAGGGTTGAAATTATTAGTGAAAAAAAAAAAAGACAACTATTTCTCTCTGGTTTCGTAATCTGTTTGGAGATGGTTTCTATGGCTGAATACACTTCCTAATGCCAACCATTTTACAGAGTGTACTAGGTGCTTTTTACGTAGCACCATCTCCAGTGCTTTTTATGTGACACCAGCACTTGTGCTTCTTACATGGCACTATCACCAGTGCTTTTTACTTGGCACCAGAACCAACAGGATCACGAAGTACCTTGTGGGACAAGTAACCCTTGACTGAGAGAGTGGAGAGTAGTATTGAGGGCATGTGGCTTTGGGTCAGTTGAAAGATTTAAGGTGAAGAGGGGATAGATATAGGTGTCTTGCTATAAGGTAGATACATGGATACCCAGTTGGAAAGCAAAGAGAAGTGAGTTGGAGAGTAAGATATAGGGAGTAAGGATGAGAAATATGATGGCAGGGTTGTGTTGGGACATGTCCTCAAGGGACATTGAGGATGGTGAGAATAGGTGTGGTGATATAGAGGCTTGGACCGGATGAGTGGGCACGATGAGGTGACTGTAGCAAATAATGGAGAAAAATATAGGATAAACCCTGGCCTAATGACCCGTAAGCTTCAGATAGATTTTAACACACACACACAGGGTGTTCAGACAAAATGTGACAGTTTGCATAAAAGAAAAAGAAAATACAATATCTCATCCAAAAATAAAATTATTTAAAAAAAATCAAAAAATATCAACTTGATTATGGCTAGGCGATAATAGTTTACTCTCCTCATCTTCTACCACTGCTCCAGACCCTGGCGCACATGTTTCCCACCTTGTCCATGGGATGATCTTTGAACACCTTGTTCTTGGCCACCAGCTCAGCCTCAGTGGTGCAGGCTGAGTGGGTGGTATCTTTCTCGACTGCATCCCAAACATAATAATCCATGGGATTAGGAAGCCAGAAATTGGGGCTGGTAAAGTCGTAGATATTCTCTGATAACCATTTCTGACTCTTTCTGGAGGTATGGCAAGGAGCCAAATTCTGATGCCTCACATGTGGCCTTCCAGCAGTAGCCATCTTCATCCAGGGTTTGACCACAGTCTCCAGCAGTTTCACATATCTATCTGAATTGAGCCTAATGATGTGGGGTGTCATGACATCACCATCACTGGAGACACCCAGAGACCATCACAGTTTCAGGGAACTTGGTTTCCATAATGTCCATGTCATGTCTTACAGCCTTTACAGTGTTCATAACGCATTGAACAGCAGTCGATGTTGGCATTTTGATACCTGGTGCAAATCATCATGATATGGGTAACTCTTTTCTTATATTCAGATGGTACCCAGTCCTCCTTACCAGGTAACTTTTTTCAACAACAGCTTTAATCTTTATGCTCTCCAATACCATTATACTGTTAACCAATATATCAAGCTGTTCTTGAAAAAGGAGTTATCAAAAACCTCATTACATTTAGCCTGCCCCCCTGCCCCCACACACACAAATAAATGTATATGAGTTTCATTTGTAAGGCATTGGTCAGCTTGAGGCTATGCCATAAAACATGTTCAAAGTGTCATGCAGTGGAAGGGAACTTGCAAACATGATTATAAAATAATCAACTCCTTATCCACACAGCCATATCTGTGGCTTATGACTATCCTCACCTAACTAAAGGAAAATTCAATAAAAAAATTATTCCACTCAATGGTTTCTGTCTAACTCTAACAGTTTCCATAGTGATGGAAAAGAAGTTGCTTTAGCTGACGAAATTCAGAGGGGAATCTATAAAATGTCAAAACTCCATATGTACAAAGAAAAATCATTGGAATAAGATACTTGAGATAGTTGACAATTCTGAAGCACTTATTTATTATATGATATAATGATGGCAGACTGAACTGTATGGTAATTGTGTACTAGGCTGTGGAATACTGAGAAGTTGTAAATGGTAAATTATTAATAGGGTATGAAGTATATTGAGGTATAAGTCATATACTATTTAGACTTATATATATATATATATATATATATATATATGTATATATAAATATTGTGTATTCTATTTTCAGTGAAGATATTGTTCCAGTCATGATGGACACTCCTTCAAAGGTAGTAAATGCAGCTATTGTCCCTGGCCGTGTAGCCAGAAGAGCAAGGCGCCAGATGTCAATGCCAAATCCCACATCTAGCAGCAATGTAACTGAGACAGAATGTAAGCCACAACTTCTTGCTTCTGTTAGTCATTGAACTATAAGATTGTCATATTTCGTTTTTGGATTTGGTTTGCAAGATTCTTTATATCAGTTCGTGTGTTGAAGCATATTCTGTTGTGTCTGAGGAGAGTCATTCTCTTTTTGTACCTTATTATTTAACATACTCACTGGTAAAATTTCCACTTATTTTGTCTTTTTATTTTCCTAAAATTTTCTTTGCGTCTTGCAACCTTTTCAATAGTCTTGACTCTGTCCATTATTTACACTGCGTTCCCTTTTGTTTGTTTGTGTGCGTGGGTCAGTATGTGTACGTATGTATGTGTGTTTGCCTGTGTATGTATGTATATATGTGTATGTATGCATGTATGTGTGTGCATCTGTATGTACGTATCCTGCATATTTATGTGCTTGCCTGTTCGTGTTTGTGTATTTTCTGTGTGTGTGTGTGTGAGCATGTGTTTGTATATGTATGCACCTCTGTCTCCTTGTGTGTCCATAAATACATTTTTGATCCACTAAATGAAGTTTCAGTATGCCATGCCAGTTATTCTACCTTGGTTATAGGTCTACCTAGTCATATTTCTTTACTGCCTACAAGGGGCTACACACAGAGAGGACAAACAAGGACAGACAAACGGCTTAAGTTGATTATATCGACCCCAGTGCGTAACTGGTACTTATTTAATCGACCCCCGAAAGGATGAAAGGCAAAGTCAATCTCGACGGAATTTGAACTCAGAACGTAGTGGCAGATGAAATACCGCTAAACATTTTGCCTGGTATGCTAACATTTCTGCCAGCTCACTGCTACCTAGTCATACTGGCCACATGTGATGTGGATAGTGTAATAAGCCTTGGCTGTCTACTCCTAGGTGAAATCTGAACCCAGAATGCTAAGGAAAGGAGCAGACACCACAACGCATATTGTTTGACACTAACAATTTCACAAATCCATTGCTGTGCAAACTGGTATTTTATTTGATCCCCTAGTGGAATTTGAGCTCTGAGTGCAGAGTGCTGGAATATTGGCAGAAAAGTATTCTAACACTAATAACTCTGCCAAGTTACTGTCTATTATAAGAGGTTAGATAGGTCTATTAGCTCAGGTGCGCATAAATTTTAGGAGAGGTTCAATAAAAGTAGTTTGGTTAGAATTAAAAAGTACTAGGCAATAGATATAAATATTAGCAGGAGATAAATGTAACTATTCTAGATATTAAATATTAATATTTGTTTTCTGAAATATACGGTGAGCTGGCAGAAGTGTTAGCATGCCAGGCAGAATGCGTAGTAACATTTCATCCTTCTTTATATTCTGAGTTCAAATTCCACTGAGGTTGACTTTACCTTTCATTCTTTTGGGGTTGATAAAATAAGTAACAGTTGAGCACTGGGGTTGATGTAAGTGACTTCGCCTCTTCCTTCAGAACCTGCTAACTTTGAGTCAAAATTTAAAACAAATATTTGTTTCTGAAATGTCTGTCATTTCTTTGCCACTATTGTTGGAAATATTTTCTGTTATGTTTTCTCTCTATTTTCAGTTGGTGGAAACGTTTCACAGACTACTCTATCAACACAACTGTATCGACTGTCAAGTCTGGTTGACAGACTGGAGAACAGAGTAATATGAACTATTTATAAGCTTTATCTTCTGCATTGTAAAAAATGTGTTTGTGATCTATGATATCTTTTGGATGGCTGTGCGGAATTGTTTGAGAAGTTTAAGGTGGTTAATATTTCATGGGGGACCCACGTTAGAAATTATAGGAAGTTGAAATTAAGGATGCAAAGCTGTACATGTTATTTTTTCAAAAGATTTAGTTGAAGGTGCTGGTGCCAGTAACTTTAACAGGCCTTTCCACATTTGTGAAGTGGAAAACTTGATGTTTGAAACTCTGTAGATTGATAATTGTTGGGAATAGATGATAAGGAGGGAGTTCCAGAGAATGGATTCTGAAAAGTGTTTTGTGTGATGTTTGTTGAGTGAGTCACAAAAGCAGAAGGAGGTTAAGTTGCAGGAGATGAGACAACACATTATTGGGTTAGTGATTGCAGTATACTGGATAGACATCTCTGAGTGTTTATACTATCTCAGAGATACAAGGATTTACTCTTGAGTTTATAGAGAGGGGAAAAATACTGATCAGGGCTAAAGTATCTACTGACTGTGAAAAGAAACCTTGGCATTGAGTTAGTTTTAGCAATGCTATAGGTGTGTGATTGCAGTGACTTTGAAGGTTTAGTTGTGTTGTTTCTGATGAAGAATAATATAGCATTATAAGACTATTTCCTTTATATGTGTGGTGAGTGCCTGGGTGCTGTTAAAAGAGACTAGGTTGCCGTGTTCCTATAGAAGGATACTTACAATGCCTTTGTTTAGAGAAGCAGTGCATATCTATCTTGCAGTGTTGAGATTGTATTGTGGATGAAACTTGTGTACCACAGATTGTTAAAAAGTGAAGATTAGTAGGAGTTTCTGTAGTTAAATGTAACACTGGAAAGCTTGTTAGGGAAACCTAACCAAATTATGAAGCCTAACAAAATTGATAGAACGTGAAATGTAGAATCCAGTTGATATGCTTTGGAAGTTGTAGCCTGACAGGACACTTCTAATCCATCAGCTTAAAACCTAAAGTGCCCATAAATAGACTACTTTGTAAGAAACGAAGGATTTTCTGATCTAACAGTAAGGTTTTCACTAAAGTTTTCAAGGACAAGAGACTAGTGACACATGATAAATGAAAGCATATCTTCAGTGGATCTAGCAGAAAGAAATTCAAGATGATGAAGGAAGTGGTTCTTTATAATTATTTCCATATCAGTTGATTTGAAAATAAAAGAAGTAGGTTAGAAATTTGCAGAGACAGAAATGCATAGGGACACACTTGTGGCATTCTGTAAGCTGGAATAGATACCCAAACAGAGAGTACAATTAAAGAGTTTAGGAAGCTAAGAGCTAGCATGAAAGCAGAATTTTTGGGAGTAATGCAAGGAATTTGATTAAGAACATTTTCCATTTTAGTCTATAGTGACTCTACATGTGATGCAGGTGGATCATGAAAATGTATTTAGAAAGTTTTGTATGCATGCAGTGTAAAATTGGAAACAGACAAGGTAGCTGAAATGGTGTTTCTATTTGTTGGTGTGCTTTTGGTTGAGTAGTGTCAAATAAAAAACTTTGCAAGGTTAGTAGACATCACCTTAACAAAGGACTAGAATATTTGGCTGCAATTAGGTGAGATAACTTCCGGTCATATAATGCATGCAAACATCTCTTATTGACTCTGAAAGGATGAAAGGCAAAGTCGACCTAGGCAGAATTTGAACTCAAAACGTAAAGACAGATGAAATAACGCTAAGCATTTCGCCCAGTGTGCTAACAATTCTGCCAGCTTGCCGCTTTTAGCTGTCACAATATAGAAACATTTCTCATGGCACCAGCACACAATTTACAGATGCTTACATTTTTTATATTTTCCCTGAATTTTTCATGCATCCAGCTAGTAATTATTAAGTTGATTGTTATTGTTATTAGAATTATTGTTAATTTTCTCTTTAAATGGTATTTCAGATCAATTTCGATGGGTTTGTTGATGAAGAGGTGGATGTGCAGGATGATGGTGAGGTAGGATACACTTTTCTTTCTTTAAATATTCAAGGATTTTATATGCAGACTGCTACTATGCATTGGTTCCAGACCCTGTTAAAATAAGAGGATGTTAATCCATTGATAGTGAGAGTTACAGCTGGCTGAGATATTTAGTTGCTGTTCATTCCAGTTAAGGGCCACTATTATCCTTGAGTTGTATTTTTCATACAGATGTTTAATTAACAACAATTCAATTTAGTTAGGCACATAACTTATTACTGTCAGTAGCAGGAGAACACTAAATTTAATGAGTTTCATTCACTTGAAGTGGATTGCTATTTGTTAAATGCTATGGTCTCCTGAAGACTTGAAGAGTCAAGTTACATTTTTATCTGAGGCCAGAAGTGGTGCTTCCAAATTCACCTGGTGTTGTGAAATTACTCATTCAATATTTAACCCTTTATAGGCCATGGGCTAGTGGGGTCATGGTTCACCCCCTCACCCATCCTTTGTGATTTACTTTAATGGGTATTTTCATGTAGTCCTGGGTCTGATAAGTCAGAAAATTGATGATGCCAGCAAAAAAACTGGGATGGAAGACACTCACCATGGACTTTTTGACCACGCCCACTTTTACACCTGGAGGCAGAAAATTAGGGATTTGGAAAATTCAAATAGTTCTAGCTTTGCCACTCTTCACCAAAATATTTCAAATGACCACTTAAAAATGATTGCCTGGTCAAGATCTACAAGTTCATGCAAATGATAAGCAAATATATTCTGTAAAAAGGTCACCAGAGGTCAAAAGGTCACAAACTTTGACCTTTACCTATAATATCTCACATTCACAGGTTTTATTTAACACCAAGACCATATAACATTTTTTTTTATTTATTGAAAATTAATCAAAACGAAAGTTTACATGTGCTTTTAAATGCCAGAGGTAAACAAAAAAGTAGTGTTTACCCTGAGGAATGTGAGATATTTCTGCACTTTTACATACTGTTTTGTACGTATTGTTTAATGTATCAAATAGAGAAAATACCCATTAAAGTAAATCAGAAGGAGGATGCACCATGACCTCCACTAGCTGGCTTTGTTGGGGGAGGTGCTTATCTCCCCTATTTCGAACTTGACACAGAACGCTTGTGTCACGTAGCCAACTGAAAACAGTGTTTCTTGGGGCTAAATAGCAGTAGCATCCTTCCCTTTCCTGGGACTGCCACATTAAGTTGGCAATAAACCATCTCTTCAGCAGAAAATAGTTATGCCATATTTCGATTGTGAAATTGTCCAAAACACCCTTTACACAAGAGCACTTTGCAAAACAAACACATATATGAGGTCTCAAACTGGTATCCTTTCACAGTTTTTCTTTTTTGCAGTGAACACAATCTACAAACTTTTTTCCTTCCGTTTATTTTTTTCCACTTTATGGAAGTCAATATTTTCTCTGTTGATATCCATCTCAGTTAATTTTGCTTTTCTCCTAGTTCTTTGCTTTCTAGAAGAAAAACCTTCATGTAACTGAGATGTGATGTCAACCCGAAATTTCAAATGGTCGTAGTCTTTTGGTGGTGCAGGTACCTTGTGGCTTTTTATATAAACAATATATGAATTAATTATAGTTAGACATAATGCTGGAGATATATGAATCACCACACTTTATATCACGATTCCAGTAGTTCCACAGTCAAGGAAGCTGCTTGATACCAAGCATAATGTTCATAGTAAAAAAAAGCTCACATTTCCGCAATATCAGTTGGCTGCCATAGTGGATCGGGTCTTCCACGAATAGAAATTATGTGTTGAGCATATTCATTTGTTTCCTCTGCAACAGTTACAAAAAAAAACTTTCGAGCCTACGCATGTCCTCTGTAGTCACAGCCCTTGTTTTATTGCTGTGAAGCATAGCAGTTCGCACACATGCATCATACACTCTACCTTTCACTCTGAGCGAGAGGCCCTTTGTCACCAGTAGGGGTAGAAGCTGTCTGAACTTTGCCCAGGTTATTCTTATTTTTGTGGTAACACTCTCAGAGCATCCACCCCCACTATTAACTTGGTCACCTAGGTAGCGGAAGTCATCAACTACTTCTAGTTATTCCCCCTGGAGCCATATCTAACTCAAATATTCTATCTGTTCTATGTTCAAACCAGCTAGATCTGGCCTCTCCCACTTCTCTACACTGATGTTCTAAAAATAGCAATCACAAAATGGAAATCTCAAAGCTATGCAATAAAACATGATTAATTCTAAAACAAAGTGAATAGATATGCATTACATTTGACAGAGTAATCTGAATACTGAAGGGTAAAATTAATACAGTGCTTGTAAACCTATTCTTAAATAAAATCTGTACTGGTGAGTTTAACAGACTATAAGGAAAAAAATAAGATTTTGTGAACCTAGGATGAATCCTTTGAAACTAATTTTCAGCTACATCATCATTCAGTTTCACTGAAATTATAAGGAATTTGTGTAATTTATTTTCATATCCTATTTCTTCATTAATGTTTGTAAGTAGATTATTATATGATTATATTCATTGGTTAATTTGTTTCATATTTATGATTTTATGGTTATTTTAATTTCTTGGTATATATTTTGTTTCTGTTAGGTGACAATATTGATGGATTTATATGCTGTTTCATTTTTCACAGATAATCCTTCTGCAGAGAAATTTCATTATAAAATTGGATTCCAAGGAAACTTTTAAAAACAAAATGCGAAACTATATTGAAGCCCTCCATAAAATATCTGGTTGTTTAAAGTAAGATATTTAAAACTAAATATATGTACTGTGTATCTTATATTTACATATTTTAAATATATGTATTAGTATTATGTCTCTGTGAGGTGAGAAAATTCATACATGTAAACTATTAATTTTGAGACTTAGAAATAAATTTAAATTGTAAAATTGTGATGCTAACTCACCTGTTTATCAAATAAGGGATCACATATTCCACACAACTTTGAAGACATGAAAGCCTGAACAATATGTTGACAATTGACAGCAATACTGCCTACTGCACTTTTGTACAAATGTATATTGTGCAGGCATGTATGGGTATATTGTACTAATGTAAACATAAATATATGCACATATGCACATACATGCACGCACACACCACACACACACACACACACACACACACACACACACACACACACACACACACTCACATGGTGGCTGTCAACTTGTAGACAAATATGACCATTACTGATAAATTATCTTTTCCTAGACGTGTTAAAGACAATGGCTATTAGCAATGTCCATGCTGAAATTTAAAGTCAAAGTAGTTTACACAACACAATACCACTAAGACTCTTATCTTCAAAGCCAAGTAGTCCAGAAACAAAAAGAACAAGATCTCTAGCTTCGCAATGAGGTGGGTGTTGTTTCAGAATTTCCTTTTCTTAGAGAGATGTCTAAACATAGACTAGAGCATCTCTCATTCCCATTTGTTGGATGGCCCTTGCCTCTCCTGAGTACATCCATCCTTTGACAGGTTTTGTTTTTTTATCCTACTGAGCGTCCAATGAAAACCACCATCCTTAGCAAGCAGCTTGGTAGGGTTTTCAGTTTAGTCTTTGATGGCCCAACCATGCTACAATGCAACATGTTGTACTGGGTTACATGTTACCAGTAGCACTAAGAGTGACCAGATATAATTCTCTCTCTCTCTCTCTCTCTCTCTCTCTCTCTCTCTCTCACACACACACACACATGCACACACACAGGTAAGTGATTGAGGGGACTGAAATAAAACTGCCTCCAATTGTTTGAATAATTCAAGGATGACTTTCAAATAATATTATAGTTACTTCTCACCCTAATGAAAAGTTGCTGGCCCTCTGCCTTGTGATTACTATCACCATATTGAAGGGTGGATTGTCTGGTTTGTGAGAAGTGACTTAATAGTGTTGCGGGTACTTTACTAAACATGTCAAATGGTAAAATGAATCATTGTAAATTCATTATAATTATGAACTTTTGATTTTTATGAGAATATGTTTACATTTCTTTAGCTTCTTATTATCAGTGTCTGGATTTTCATTTTGTTTCAGCTCCAGTGTACGTAGTTTCAAAAACAGTGGCAAGTTAACCCTTTATGAAGTTTGGAGTTCTGAGTTCCAGCAAGCAAGGTACAGTAATGGGTGTGTGTGTTTGTGTGTTGTATACTGTTAGGAAAATCTTTTCTATTCTAATTACTATTGACTTAAAGCTTTTAATGCTAATTATATTGGTGAAAATTTAAGAAGTTTTAGAAACTATTTTTACTTCTGTTCTTTTTAATCAGCATGAGTTGGGTCTGAAAATTTTTACACTCACTTATAGATATTTCAAACAAATGTACTGAAACACTATTGAAAGTACCTTTTAGCCAGATCAATGAGAATAAGCTGATATATGTCTAATAGAATTATACACTAGCTGTAAAGAATTTTGAAATCTTGTCTTTAATCTCACAGCTACTCTCTGTCTCTCTTTCTAACAAACAATTTACTATTAATATACAGTTATTGTTACTTCATTTGCTGTCTTAGGCTCAACTAAGTTGGATCTGATTATGATATATTGCAATGTATCACATTTGTTCAACATTATTAGTAGAGCACCAACAACACAAAGGGCTATGTAAAAAAATAAAATAGAAGAAAAATATTTGCAGGCAAATGTGTGAGTGGAGCTATCTTATTCTAGCTGTATTATTTGAAGATAATTGATAGGAAACATCAGATACTCTTAAATGATTTTAAGGAGAAATTTTAATGAAAAATTCTTGTATCTTTAGTGAATAATTAAATAAATTATATACCTTTTAGACTCAAGCTGTTATATTGTAGAAACTTGGCAGGAGTATGTGAAGAAGAAAGTTTAGGGGTAGGATGATAGTACATTGCAGTTTGTTTAAGTGTAGTGTGTGACAGTCAAGAGCCTTCAATGTAAAAGTAATGGTGTAAATTTTATTGTAAAATTTCTTGAAATTTGAGACATAATACTTGAAGGTGTTCACAGTAACTTATGGTTAGACATAAGCTTTTGGAAATATTTTGTAATAGAAGATAAGATTGAAGCTCTAAGTTGTTTTAGTTTAACCTATTAATTTATTATCGATCAATTGTTTGTATCTAAATGTATATAAACTCTCTGGATATTCACCTCATGTTTAGTAATGTCAACCATGTCAGATTTAATGGTACAGTATCCTCTGTGTTATTGTAGAATTCCATAACATGTAACTGATTTTTTAATTGACTCCTCCACTGGCCAAAATAAGTTTAAGACTGATGATGACAGTTCTGTTCATTCATTAATTTATTTTTAACAAAACTGTATTAAAATATTTTACTTTTTTTAAAGTCTATGTAGAATTTTTTTCTCTTTCAAATGATATAGGTGTTATATATCTTTCTACAATTTGAATAATTTTAATGCGCAATTAATTCAAATGATTAAAAGTTGTCAGCAAAATAAGTTCAAGACTGTACCAACATTATTTTGTTTAAATTGAAAATTTATGGCACAAATGATGAATGAACAAAAATTCATTATTAGTATCTAGTTTCATAGCCATTAATTTCAATTACGGCCTTACAATGGCAGGACATGGGAGTTTGACAAATGAGCACAAAAATCACTTGGAATGTTCTGCCATATTTCTTCAATAAAATTATATAATTGGGACAAATTTGTTGCTTTTTTTTAGCATGAACTCTTTTAGCAAGGAGAGCCCATTCTTTGCCAATCTTTGTATTGGCCAGTGGCTTAGTAAAACTTCTATGCTTGAACACAAGCTGTTTTGCTGCATCCTAATTGCTTGCTAATGTTCATGGAGGACACATTTTACTGATGAAGCAACACAATCCTTGATCTAGTAACCGGGCTGATATTATGATGCTTTCTCATAGTGAATTAATGTGTAACAATGCTTGATTATTAAACAAAACAGTACAGTATGACCAGTCATATGACCACCCATTTGGTTTATTAATTTGCATAATCTTGAACTTATTTTGCTGACAACTTTTAATCATTTGAATTGCGGATTACAATTATTCGAATTATAGAAATATATATCATACCTATATTATTCGAAAGAGAAAAAAATTCTACATAGACTGTAAAAAGTAAAATAATTTTTATACAGTTTTGTTTATATAGTTTTATTAACGAAGGAATAGAATTGTTATCATTGGTCTTAAACTTATTTTGGCCAGTGTATGTTATATGGAGTCAGTCAAGCCATTTAGCTTAATTGTAGAGTACTCAGCCAGTATCAGAGGGGTATGGGTTCGAATCCCTTAGCCATCTGTTGGCAACTTTTTTTCCGTCTTATAAAGGTAAAATATCCAATCTTTCTGCTGTTTTCATGGCTATTCTCCTTTTGTAATTTACTTTCTTGTCTGTATAATACTAAACACATTCGACGTTTGTTTATAAAAAGGGAAAATATGTTTCGTGATATGAAACTGAATGTTATGGCAACATTTTCAGGAAGACAATGCTTTCAGAATGTTGGGGATTCCTGTAATTACATTAAAATATGATGTATATTCTGAAATAGTTATTCAATGTATTGTATTGTCGAAAGAATATTAACCACTCTGCTGAAATTTTAGTGGAAATTTCAGATCAGGGGAAACTACTCTTGCTAACGATTGGTTTTAAATTGTTTATTAGGTTGTAACTTTCTTTTGAGACACTGATTATCAGACATTTTCAGGCTTTATGTTTTTATCATTTTCAGTTCTTTATAAAATCTGAAAGTTCATCATCATCATCATCATCATCAAACGTCTGTTGTCCACGCTGGCATGGGTTGGACGGTTTGACTGGGCTGGCCTGCTGGAAGGCTGCACCAGACTCTAGTCTGATTTGGCATAGTTTTCTACGGCTGGATGCCCTTCCTAACGCCAACCACTTTAAGAGTGTAATGGGGGATGTTACATGCTTCTGTCATGAGTACCAGTTTGTGTGACATTGCCTCTGTGAGGTTCAAAGTTCGAAGATCATGCTCCACCACCTCGTCTCATGTCTACCTCTACTATATGTTCCCCCTACATTTAGAGATCAGCACTTCTTTACACAACTGTCCTCGTCCATACTCATAACATGACCATAGCAGCGCAAACATTTGACATAATGTTTAGTGGCATTTCATCCGCCTTCATGTTCCAAGTTCAAATTCTGCTGAGGTTAACTTTGCCTTTCATCCTTTCAGGGTCAGTGTAATAGACTAGTACCTTCTCCTCCAAATTTCAGTCCTGTACCAGTTGTTAAAATGATTGTTATTAATAGTATCATTATCAGTGAAGTATTGATCTAGTAGAATAGACAACTAGAGAAAATGCTTTACAATATTTGTTGTTCCAGTAAATATTCTGGGTTCAACTTTCACCACCGTCAACTTTGCTTTTCATCCTTTCAGGATTGATAAAATAAATTACCAGTCAAATGTTGGGATTGATAGTCTCAACTTACCCTCGACCTTCAAAAATGCAAACTTTGAGCTCAGTCCTTTAGCATTCAAACCAGCCATATCCGGCCAAACTATTTTACCATTTTTATGTTCAAATTGGACAGATCTGGCCTTGAGCACCAACCCTACAATATTCTCCTAAAAATTAACAGTTACATCATCAAAATCTCAAAGTTACAAAATAATGCATGATTAGTTCTCCCTCTAAAGTAATCCCTTCTCTTGTTTCTTGAGTACGTATTTCGTACTGTTCTCTAAAATAATTTCTTTCCTGTCATGTTCTTTCTTGTTCCTGGTTGCAATGGCTATTCACTGCTATTTCTCTTACACCCTTCGGGCAAAGTCTGCCATCTTCGTCCATTTCTAGCTGTTGCTTCCACACTTGTTCCCCCACCTCTCAGACTTTCATTAGTTTATTCCATGTCTTTGACCATTTGATGACACACGAAAATTTACACAGCTAAACTAAGAATTTCTCTTGTTTTTAATTGCTTCATTCATTCAAACTCATCTATTCTCTAAAGTAATTCTTTCTTGTTTGTTCTGTCCCTAAAATGACTAACCTTGTCTCTTGGCTACATGTATCTCTGGGTCCATCTAACTCTTATTCTGTTGACACTAATCACTGTTCTATATTGTATGTTACGTTCTTCACCAGGTAAAAATTCAATATTCGTAATCAACTGCCAAGCTCATTCTTGGTGAGTATGAAGTCTATCTGGTTTGCATATTCATCTGATTGGTTGGTGAATTGATGGCTGGTCATCTTCCTGTGGTTAGTGTTACTGATGGTTAGGTCATTTGTATCATAAAGCTACAAAAGCTTTGTTACCTCTTCATTGCTTGTATTATATCTCTATGTATGTCAGAGTATCCATCAGGATGAAGCCAATGTAATTCATTACTGAGATAATCTGCAAGAGCACTTTATAGAGATGATCCCTTTGTTCATATGACTGTTTTGATTAGGTTTTATATGTGGAGATCACTGTTGCTGTGGTGTTGTTTTAGATAATTAAGTTTAGACCAGTCATATACAGCACAACATACTCGAGACTATTCATTTCTTAATTCATCTGTTTCTCTGTGAGCAGAGAAATAGGGAGAAAAGTAATGAAAGAGAGACAAATTGTGCATGATGTAGGAGAGCAAGTCTGGTAGATCTGGCTCTATAGAAACCACACTGGTACCCTTTGTGGAAAGAAATCAACTTAATATGATGAATAATGTTGTTGGTCTGTTTGTGATGGTTTCTGTCACTACTGAAATGTTAGAAGTGCACTTGATAGGCTGGTAGTTGGGAAAGTCAAAAAGGTCTATTAGTTCTAGGTGGAATAAATATACTGAGGCGTACTTCCTTTGGTCCATTGTTGAGAGAAAAAGGTTGAAGTGTTTTATGAGGACTGAACATTTCAAGAGAATATTGTTCAACACTTTAGGACTCAGACTTTTCTGTCAAATTTGATTTGTATTTATTCACATTGTTTTGAATTCATCATGCATTATCTTGTAAATTTGGAGATTTTTATGATGTGCTTGTATATTTTTAGAATGACATTGTAGTGTGGGTGTAAGAGTCTGGGTCTGGCCAGTTTAAACATAAAACAGGCAGAATATTTGGGACATATATAGCCAGTTTAAATAATAAAGTGTCGAGGATGATAGAAGGAACATTGTCAAGTTCGATCACTTTATTAAACTAAGTGCTCACACTTGCCAACTGTGCATGTAAAGTAGATGGTCTTGAGAGAGGGCGTGTTTAGAAGGTGTGTCAGTGTGTACATAGAGTGACTCTGTATATTATTATTACTAATACTTAGTTTATTCTCTATGGAAGGGTGAAAAGCAAAGATCTTTCAAGAAAAATATAAACTTAGAAACTGATTTTGTTCTAGACAAGCATTGATATGATATTCTGATTCTGCAATGTTCTCCAGATTTCCAGCTGTCATGTTCAGATATATATATATATACACATACATACAAAGAAAGAGAAAATGGAGATTGGGAAGTTAATAATTGTTTATTACTAACAGTAAATTAATCATCTTCACTTACAGCTGTTTCAGTTATGTATGTATGTATGTATGTATGTATGTATGTATGTATGTATATATGTATGTGTGTGTGTGTGCGTGTGTATTATCCTTTCATATGATCTCTTATAATATAAAGTTTGTTTCAATAAAATATCTCTTGAAAATATTGTAAAACTTCTTAGTTATATGTCATAAATATTAATAAGTATGAAGAATAGGCTTTCTAGTCATATTTGTGTTAATACTTGAATTTTAATTGTATAAATTAGTAAGTTATATAGATTGCAGTGTATAACATAGTGGCATGGGGGCGGGGGGCTTTGTGTTCCCATGGCTGAAGTATTGCTACATGACAGCTACAGTCTGTTGAGAGTTTTGATTGTGTCGTTGTTGTTGTCCTACTCTGATTGCGTATGATTAAAAATGTTCCTGCTGTAATCAGCCTGTCTCTGTGTATCAGGAATACATTGTCTTTCTTTATTTAACTCATTTAGGTGTGATTTGAGAGAAACTAGACTGTTATTTCTTGCAGGTTGAAGATCTTGCAGAAGCTCCTCATTTCTCCATGAAATTTTGATTGTCATTAATAGTTACTGTGTGTATATCTCTCTCTGTAACCATGTGTGTATCCCTATAGCTGAAATGTCACTATTGTACTTCTGCTACAGGTTTGCTGAGAGCAGTGAATGGAAAACTTTTGAGGAACAAATTTCTGAGATGTTGGATGACGAAATTGAAGTCAAGACAATGAATATTCCAGGTAAGTTTTATTCATAGTAAATACGTTACAGAGTTTAAAACATACTGTATAGTGTTGACCATGTAGGAGTGCTATCATGTAAGGGTGCAATTCTTGTTGACATAAAATTTTATGCAATCAAAGGAATATTTTATGCAATCAAGAGGAATTACTGCTAACATAATTCAGACAGTGCTTTATTGTGTAATAGACTCCAAGTTGGAGCCTTGTCTTATTGATTCATCAGGGAGTAGTGATTTAGGCCATTATGGAGTATTACTTTGTTTCCATAAAATGTTGCTAGCATCTAATTGAGCCTATGATAGAGAAATGTTGTATTAGCAATTTATGGAAATATTACCATAAAAGAACAATGCCATGTAGGTACTACCATGTAGCTTCTATTATGCACATCCCTGGAAGTGACTACATATTGGAATTGCAAGGCTCTTTCACTTTAAATACTATTTGTGGAAACATTGACAATAGAAATGTTTGTTCCACTACTAAGATTGTATATTGTATGTGGATGACTGATCAAATTAGAATGAGTAAAACAAGTCAATGAAAGGATATAATTCCGATGCAAATTTTTGAAGGATGTGGTTCATTGTACAGAAGCTTTCTTTTGTGGATCTCACTACAGGATAACAATATGATTTAGGTGTATTATTACCTTAATTTTATTTTTATTTATTGCTAATTCATTTTTTAAAGTTTTAATACTTTATTTATTAACAATCGCTTTATTCTCCTACATAAAGTTTGTCATTTTTGGTCAATCCCACCCTTTTACTTGATGTAAATCCCAATTATTTTTATTCGTATTTCATTTTTTATCAACTTTTCTTTTCCTCTTTTTGGGGTCAATAAAGTACCAATGAAGTACTGAGGTTGATGTAATGAGTTTCCCTTCCCTCACAAATTTGAGATCTTGTGTCTATGTAGGAAATTATTGGGCAGTAGATTGGCAGAATCATTAGAATGTCACAAAATGCCTTACAGCATTTGTTCCTGCTTTTTGGATTCTGAGCTCAAAGCCTACCAAGGTTACTCTTCATCCCTCTAGGATCAGTAAAATAAAGTACCAGTCAAGTACTTGGACTAATTTAATTGACTAACCACCTTGCCTCAATATTTGTGGCCATGTGCCTGTGTTAGAATCAATTATTATAATTATTAATCATTGTTATTATTGGTATTGTTGAAACGTAATTGCCAAGTAGATAAGGTATGAAATTTGTTACCCTCATATCATATGTTCATGTTTACATTGCTTTTGTATGCTTTGTCTGGACATGATTTCAGAAGTTTTAGTACCACTGAAATACCAAGTCAGTTCATTTAATTGTAACCCTTCGGTTACCAAAAATCCTGTCTCTACTTAAAATAGCATTATGGGCATCATCATCATTATTATTATTATTATTATTATTATTATTATTATTCTCAGAGCTCTTGGTCTTACTTGCTCCAGTTAATTCTCTGAAAGTGGATAGCAACCTATTGTCAAAGGTCTCTCAGAGTCTCTTTCCATGAATTATAAGACTTAGTACCTAGATGTTAAGTAGTGTGGAAGATACTCAACACCTAAGTACTAATCTCAAAATCCTTGCTGTCCCTAATCAATTTTTTTAGTATGCTCTACCCTCATGTCAATTTCAATTTCTTTGCCATATTTCTTGAACTTGGTCATTAGTGCTCAGAATGCCCTTACAACTAACCCTACAACTTAATATTATTATTAGACAAAAGTAATGGACAGCAAAATCAGTTGAGTGATGGACAAGTTGCCTCGTAATATTTAGTTACGTCTTTTTATGGTCTGATTTGAAATCCTTGGAGGTCAGTTTTTATCTTTAATCTCTCTAGGGTTGAAAAAATACATATGGGATTGATATAATCAGCTATAGTCCAAGCTTTGTGTTTGGATTGGCAGAATTGTTTGAGCATCAGACAAAATTCCTTGCAGTATTTGTTCTGGCTCTTTACATTCTAAGTTGAAATTTCTCTGAGATCAACTTTGCCTTACATTTCTGGAGTCACTAAAATATAATAACAGTATTGAGGGCAATTTAAATCAAGTAACCCCCTCCCAAATTTCAGGCTTGTGTTAAACTCAGAAACAATTATTTTCATTAAGGACTGTGGATCAACTGAAACATTAGAGAATCAGAAAAAAAAAAATCTTTGCGTTTTTGTTCCATCTTTGTTCCAGCTCTTAACTTTCAGAGTTCAAATCCCACCAAGGTCAGTTTTGCAATTAATCTTTTTCGATGACTATATATCCTTACAAAAAGGATCTAATGTCAAAAAGAATTTGTCTTTGCAAAATATTGGATTCACTTTCTCATTATATGTGTTTAATACTGAACACGTCAGTTCTGTTTATGAAAAAATATTTTGTCTTAATGTAAATTAATTTGGTGGTTATTACCCAAAATGAAT
The DNA here is from genome assembly GCF_006345805.1 of Octopus sinensis. Lineage (NCBI taxonomy): Eukaryota > Metazoa > Mollusca > Cephalopoda > Octopoda > Octopodidae > Octopus > Octopus sinensis. The sequence goes on from NC_042997.1 coordinate 58,350,349, forward strand.
GAGAAGTATGTGTTCAGTAACATGTGCCTACTGATTTTGAGTTTAGTTGAAAACATTTTCAAATTAAATATAATTGAAGCCATACATTCTTTTGTCTTATTTTCTTTTTAAAAGCCCTGAAACTTTTGCAGGCCATCTGAGACTGGAGGGTTGGAAGTGGGGAAGGAATCCTGACCCATTGCATATGACTGTAAGACATAGTCCATCAACATGTACTACCCTCAAGGTAGACAACTGGTCAGAATGTTTGCAATACAATAGTCTCTACTCCAGGCACCCATGAGCCAGGTGGTAAACCAGGCTACAAGTTAGGTCTCACGCAAGAATGAATAGAGAGTGATGGGCATTTGCAAAGGCTCTGTCTTGTTGATTAAATTCGTAAGACTTGGATTGGCTCAAGGCTATTGTGAAAGACTCTTACCTTACAACATTATTTAAAAAGCAGACATCTAAACTACATGTTCATGCTTTCATTTTTCAGACAATGGTGTATGCCTGACAAAAAAAACACAACAAAAAATCAATGAAAATTACGTAAGATTCTATACATGTATCTTTCCATGTATACTTATATACATACATAATCTTATATTCATTGCGAATATAAGATAATCTTATATTCTATTTGCTCAATGCAGTTACCAGACCCTCCTCAAAACTTTTCTTCCTATCTTTAAAATTGGAATTATATATGCTTAAGTTATACATTTTATGCTAGCATGTGCACAATGAAAATAATATGTAAGGAATTCTTATGGAATTCTTTTCTGGTTGCCTTTCTCTTTGCTATTTGTCTACTCAGGCAGAGCTAACAAATGTCATATAATATCAAAGGAGTACCTGTATGGCTCCTCAAGCCACAAAAAATTGCAACCAAACTATCTTTCAAATTTTACCCTATTGTCTTAAAAACACAAAAGCCATTAAAAGAAACCATTATTCACAGGTTTGCTTGACCTGGGCTGACATGGATTCTAAAGAACAACGGATTTGTCTCTCACTCTCCTTTCACACTCTTGCAAACCCCCTGCCTGCTTACCCTGTCCAATCTTCAGTACCACTTATATTCACCCTGCTGTACCCTGAGGGTACACCCTGACATATTCTTACCACCATCTTCTCCCTCATTTTCTCTCTCTCTATCTCTCCTTCATTTTCTGACTAGGGTAGCTATGTATCTCCTCTACAGCAGACACCTGTTTCTGTCTCTCATCACTTGGCATGATAGCCACCTCTCTCAATACTACTTCCCCTCTTGGTTGAAGGGTCTTTGTCTTGTCTTGCAAGCTTCTCCAGCGCCATGTAAAAACTACCCTTTACACTCTGTAAAGTGGTTAGCAAAGCAGACACTAGAACTTGGCTCAGTCTTCTGGCTTTCCAGCTCTGTCAAACCGTCCAACCCATGCCAGCATGGAAAACAGACGTTATTTGGTGATGATAATGTTGATGATGATTATGATGGTCATATTTTAGTTTTGTTGATTAATGTCTAAGATTTAAAGAAACAGAATTACCCAACTAAACAAAACAAAATGAAATATATGATTTCTCTTTACAGCGCATTGGTGGCAGAAAAGTTTCTGAAGTGATCGACCCACATATTTTGACCCTGGCAGCCAATCTTTGACTCTGGTTAGCTAGCTAGTAGCTAGCTTATTGTAATTTGTATTGTAAAGAAATAGAAAAAAAACCCCCAAAAAAACGAAAAAAGAAAAGCATCATGGAAGTTAGTGAAGCATTAATATTCTTAAAGTGAATGCCAAATTGTGACATTACTTCTACTTATTGGTCCGTTGATTACATCCTTCTTCCATGCAATTTATGTGTTGGTCAGAACCATACCCATTATTACCATTATAAAACTTATAAATATGCTTTCAGTGGCTTTCATTTTATGTGTTACTTGTTATTGTTGTTGTGTGTGGAGACAACTCGCAATAATTTTTTTCCTGAGAAATTTTCCACCATCACTGTATACGGAGTAGTCTATGCATGCATGTGTGTGTGTGTGTGTGCATTATATATTTATATAAAATATATAGCACAAAACTGCCCTGTTTTTATGTCCAGAATATGTTTGGAAATATAAACAGCCTTGCATTCTTTAAACCAATATCTTAATTTAGCTAAATGTTACTAATGATGGGGGAGAATAAAAACAGTTAGCTATGATAATTAACCTATTTAAAAGCATTTAATTATTACGGTAATTTTGTAAAGTCAAGATTGTATAAATGTATGTGTGTGAGAGAGAGAAAGGGAGAGAGTATATATAAATGTATGTATATTGTATCTGTGAGTGTGTGTGTGTGTATATAAATATATATATATATTATTCACACGTTTGTCATTACTTGAGGCATGTGTACTTTGAATGAAAATGAATGGGTGGAAGAGACAGCAGTCTTCTGCACTTGTGATCAGAGAAAAAGGTGACAGTTGTGAAGGAATAGAAATATTTTAATCTGTCTGTCAGTTTATGTATGTATATATGAACATGTGTGTGTGTGTGTATACATATATATGTATATGATGCATGTATATATGTGTGTATATATATATTAATATATACATATATGTATGTATATACGTATATATATATATTAATATATACATATATGTATGTTTATGTGTGTGTGTGTGTGTGTGTATATATATGTGAAATGAATTGATAGTCGAGCATCAAATAAAATGTCTTGTGATATTTGTTCCAGTTCTCTATGTTCTGGCTTCAAGTCTTTCTGAGGTCAGCTTTGCCTTCCATGTCCTTGTTGGTAAAGTTTTGGGCAGCAGAGTGGTAGACTTGTTAGAATATTGGTGAAAATGCTTTGCAGTATTTGTTCCAGCTCTTTGTGCACAGGGATGTGTGTTGTGCCTGAATGTAGAAGACAAAATGGTTTCTTACAAAAAATACTCACAAAAGGCAATGGAATTCAACCAAAAGGGGAAAAAAAAAAATGTTTGAGATATTCAGCTTTCAAATTCCAGAGGAGAATTTGCAAGCTGGATGGTTGAAACATATTTTGCTGACTTAATAAATTATACACTCTACCTCAGGTATTGAGTACTCTTCCATTTGTGTGTGTGTTGGGCTTTTTGAGCCATGGTAGTTATCATTGGCAATCCTTCCCCTGCTCTGTTGATTTTATTTGTTGATGGAATTTTCTATACATTTCGATTGAAGAGAAGAGAGAAATCATTAACAATATTAAATTTTATTGTTATTTAGATTGTTTTTGTTATTCAACTTGATGAAAATAATGTGGGTTTTTATTGCATTATAAATATTTTGGTTTATGTGTAATTGAAAGCCGTATTTTAAAAACTGTATTTTATTATCACTGAGTATTTTCCTTTAGGAATAGAAATTACTCTGTACTGTATTTCCTTTATGGAAAGACAACATCCATTTACACAGAAAGAAATAAACCAAAACAAATAAACAACAATTTGAACAAAAATGTGAACTGCATTAGTTTATTCTCATTTGCTGGAATGTTAGCATGCATGATAATTTTAGATAGTGAAGGCCAAGTAAGGTTTTAGGGTGTATACTTTTATTTGATAGTGATCAGGTTTCTTATTCTGTCTTATTCTATCTAAAACTGTTTGTCTATTTTACATATAGAGGATGGAAAGCATAGGTTGTTGGGGAAGAACTGCGAAATAGCAATAGCATCAGAATTTATTAGAATGTTTTTCCTTTGTTTTCCTAAATTATAGTTTATTCTTTTTCATTGATTTGAGCTGCTTCTGTATTATTAAATTTCAGCAATTGTAAAAGTTTGGTTTTATTTATTTTTTTTTAAGAACATCTTGGGAAGAGATTGATATATTAAAAGTACACCAAACAATATTGCAAGCAGCATTGAAAACATCCTCTCCTGCTAACTTACTCAACCTCTGTTAGTTTGTTTATTGTTGGATTTGCTCAAAAAACACAATGACTTAATGAAAAAGCTGTCAGTCTTGACTCATGGTTGTGTATTTACATTTTAGCTGTAGATGTGTTTTTTTCTTAGGCAAAATATTTAATTCTACATACTAAAACTACACAATCCTTATCAACAAAATTATTCTGCTATTCCTGCTAATTACAGTGTTAATTGGTAAAGCTTTGGTTTTACGTTTTGTTATGTTAATTACTTCATTGAAATTAAATGAATATCTTTATAATATTTTCTTTTGTTGTAGTTTGATGTTTTCTTGGTTTATTCATTGAATCAAACAAATGGCATATTATAATATACTGTGTTGTTGTTTTTGTTTTTGTTGTTATTATTATTATTATTATTATTATTATTATTATTATTATTATTATTATTATTATGCCCTACATGTGTTCCTTATACTTGTTCATGTTGCTATAACTTCATTAGTGTTGGCATCAAATTATTTTCCCCCTTCCTTCTTATCTCCACACAGTCACTCTATCTTTCCACATGCCTATATTTGTGCTTCTTAAAGTTGCAATGATTGTGTTACTATGAGAATAACTGTCAGGAATGATATATATTGACATTGCAACAATGTCCATTGTGGTTTGCTGTACAAATTATATGCAGGTATGGCCTGTTGCTTGCTCATGTTTGTCTTCAGAGTATTATTGTTTTCTTTCCTTTTGTTTCCTTTTGTTTTGCTTTTGTAATTATTTGACAGATTCCTTTGATAAAGAGTTTCTTGTCAAGCTGTAGCTGACAGACTTGTTAAATGAAATGCATCTTTGCAGTGGGAAATAATCTCTTTCCTATTCATATCTTGCCACATGAATATTTAAATATTCTTTCTATCTAATATACAACACTTTTTTTATATTCAGTACAACAATTATCAAGTTATTAAATAACAACAAAACACGACAAAAACTAACTGAATAAAAAGAACAGCTCAATATTTGATATCACTTGTAAATCCAATATTTGTTGACAGATTATAATAATTTAGAAATGAAATATTTTTGATCAGTTGTCCTATTTTTTGGCACTCAATATCAATATTGATATTTTACTTTGCTTTTAATATCCTTTCTGGAATATTGGATTGATTCTTTCTTTTATTGATATATTCAGATGCTTCCTATGTGAATAAAATTACTGTTTCCAATATATAATCTCCTAAGCCTTACATAAATCATATTGTATGGTTTCTAAACTGTAATCTCAACATCATAAAGACCATATACTATTATCTTCTGCTAGCTTTGTGATAAAAATCTGTCCTCAAATTGCATGTTTAAAGATTATTTCTGGGTTATTTCTGTTTCTGCTAGATTTATAAACTTTCTTTGAGTCTAAGTTTAACTCTACTCTTGGTATTGAGTCTCCCTATCAGTAAGTGTTGTGTTGTTATTCTTTAATTCATTTAAAAATAATAACCTTGAATTAACATTTATATTAGCTTTCTTCATATATGCCGTTAAATCAAGATAATGATAGTATTGATAGTTATATATGTTAATAATGATATTGCTGAATGGGTGTTTGTAGTTTTGTATGTGTGTGTTTATGAATGTGTTTGCATATGTACATATGTATACTTCTATATATATACATATATATGCATGCATCCCTCCCTCTTCCTCTCTACCCTATATACATCCATGTATATATATATATATATGTATATATATATATATATAATATATATATATATATATATATATATATATATAAGAAAGTTGGTTTGTGAAAGCACGTGGTTGAATATATAGAAAATAGTAAAAAGTGAAAACACTACAGAAGACTTAAAGGTTTAAACCTTTAAGCCTTCTGTAGTGTTTTCACTTTTTACTATTTTCTATATATATATATAATTAAATTAATGACATCAGGGTAATAAAGATTTTAGAAATTTTTACTACAGTGTACATTTTTCATTCCCTTCGAGAATTTATCCCTAATTAGTGGTTTGGACTTTAGCTGTTCCTTCTAGCGTAAAGGATTCCTATGATGGAAACCTCTTAATGTGTTTAAATGTACACTGTATTATATATATATATATATATATATATATCGTCAGTAGTTCATTTATCCAAAAAAGAAGCACACTCTAAAACATTAGAGCAGTAATATATTTTTGTTATGGCTGGTCAGAGAGTGACCATTGGTTTCACACCTATAAAGCGCTTAGCCATATAGGTGACTCACCAGACTCAAATGTCCATTTGAGTCTGATGAGTTGTCTACACAACTAAGTGCTTTGTAGGTGTGAAACCAATGGTTACTGTCTGATCAGCCATAACTATTGACTTCCTAAATATATGTGTGTGTGTGGAGAGAGAGAGAGAGAGAGAGAGAGAGAGAAAAATAGTATCAGTAGTAATATAACATTTAAATTTTGGTTGTATAAATTTATTGGTTATGTTAGTTCTTCAATACTATGTCTATAGTGGTATTGAATGTTGTATAAAGGTATTTGCATATTTTATCATTTCCATATGGTTGAGTCTACAAAAATAATTGTCTGCACCACACATTATTATATTTTACAGAGCTGTAGACAGTTTTGAATTGATTGTTTCAGTATACACACATATATATAATGTTAATGTTCTTTCTTTAAATTGATAATTTCATTTCTTGATCATCTTTAGGAACATATTTTATCTCAAAACCATACAAAATCCTTTCCTTTATGCTAGGTTTTCAGACATTTAGACTACATATTTCTAAGAATATTGAAGTACTTGTAGTTTGAAAATATTTTAATTTTCTGTTCTGAATTGCACTATGACAGATGAAGTGAAGGTAATTTTGAAGATAAGGGTCTTTGTTTCTAAATTAAAAACATTCTGTAGACTTAGCCAACTGTCTTAACAAAATCTCTTCTAATACTGCTATAAATTCATTTGTCTTTTTATCTCTCCTACCATCTATGAGCGAACTGCCAGAGTTTGCTCATTGTAGAATCTTCTACAATGACATTTTTGATTATTTCTTGAAACATTTCATTCAGTCCATTTTATGTGATAAATCAAGCTGTATAAAATTTTAAAACATTTATTTTTTTAAATAGTCTTTAAAAATGTATCATATATAAAATACCATGATATCATGAAAAGTTATTACAGCAAGTGAATACTGCATATTTCTAACATTTGATTAGCATTGTACTTTACAACCAATATTGAATTCCTTTATTAGTTTTAATATTGTATTTTGAGGAAATCTATTTTCATAGAGAATATTTTATTGTCATGGAAAGTTATATATTTTAGAGGCTTCCATTCTACAAAATGTATTGTAATCATTTTTAAATTGTTACAATTGTTGTAAAATTAACTTGAGAAATACACACACACACACACACACATACACTTACAGTTGCCATGAATGATTGCTAACTCCAAAGTTTTTTATCCTCTCTCTGTTTATTTCTTCATGTTCCTTTCTGTTGAAGAGCATTGGCTCAAAACATAAAAGATTTTCTCACCTTCCCGAGCATCAGACTAATACACCTGCTTGTTGTTTATATACCTGTCTTTGTCTTTTGTTTTTCTGTAAATTTCAACTACATACATACATACATACATATATCTACACATAGGTACATACATGTGTATATATGTGCCTCTGTGTGTGTGAAGGCACATGACCTTGTGGTTAGGGTGTTGCACTCATGATTGCCAAATTGTGGGTTTGATTCCTGGATTGGCAAAACCCATAATTTCATATTGCTTGCTCTAGTCCGATCAAGCAAAATGTAGGCCTGTTTGCCTGGCCAGTAGGGTGGCATCATTCAAAGGCTAAAACAATGCAAAGCACATTGTGACTAGTGATGTGTAACATCTGATAGTCTGGTCAATACCGTGATACTGTGAATACCATGATGTGTGTGTACACACACATAGATACATTATACATACATATAAAGATACATATGTGTTCATATATATATATATATATATATATGTGTGTGTGTGTGTGTGTGTGTTTTTACACACACACACGTGCAATATATATGTATATTTGCATAGAATTATAATTTTAGTCTTGTCTAAAAATAACTTCTTCAGAAGCAAAAAAACAAATTTATATTGGCATTCGAAAAATAATTAAGAATTTTGAAAATGTTTTGATTGTGTCAATTTGATGTTGCTTTTGTTTTCCTACTCCGGAAAAAGATGTTAAAAAATAACTTCATGCCTATACTTGATATTTCTTTCTTTTTTAAATCTATAGTTATTTTAATTATAAACAGCCTAACATGAAAGCTATTTTTATGGCACTGTAAATTGCTTCACTGACTTAACACCCCAAAAACTACTGCCATACAATACCGGAGATGTACTAGAGCCTGTTTTGTGTGCTGTTGTTCCATACCAGTTCTTGCTGTGGTGAGCAGATTGCATGCATATCATTCTGAGGTCTTCCTATGTAATTCATTACAGGTAGCTACATTGCTCTGTTCCCCATCATTATGTAAAGTTTACCCAAAGGTCAAGTGAATCTATTTATGTAAATATTTGTGACATCAACTAATCTCTGTCGAGCATTCCTTCAAAGATTCTGGTTAATATGTTTTTCTGTTTTAAAGCTTCTTTCTAACCTGTTTTCTTGTTTGTTTTGTTATTTTTTAAAAGAAATTATTGTTTATTGTTTGTTCTGACCGATCTGCTATATATATACATTTATAATCTCAGAAGCAATTGAAAGGTTTATTTCTTGTTATTTGTTTATTAACATTCAGTTAAATTACTGAGATATTAAAAGCACAGCAAACAATATTACAAGCAGCATTAAATGCAATGCTGAAACTTTTCAACAAGTGTAAAAGAAATATTCCTTTCTTCTAACCTATTCAACATGTGTTTTGTTTATAGTTGGCTTTGTTCAATAGACACAAATAACCTGATGAACATTGTGTCCAGAGTTTTGATCCATGGTTGTGAGTTCTTATCCAATTACAGCTATCCATCTACATATATATATAGTTTATGTTTACTTACATCTTAAAAAGTTAGCTAACTTCATTCTTTGATATTCTTTTATTATATACAAGGTTTGATCAATAGGTATCCGGACTAGTGCTATAAAAACAAAACTACAACATGTACCAATTTGGCATTTAGTCTCCTTCAAAGTAGTCCCCTTTGGAATCCACACACTTAATCCAGCATTGATTCCTGGAGCTTGTTTTCTGGGATAATCAGCAGCTGCCTTGTCACATTCACTTTGATTTCTTTGATGTCCTGAAATCTACCTTTCAAGCAGGATTTGATTTTTGGAAAGTCGCAAGGGGTGAGATCTGGGGAATATGGTGGCCGTCAGACCTGGAGAATGCTGTGCCTAGCCAAAAACTGCTCCACAAGCTGCACTAAATGGCCAGGTGTGTTTTATGGTGCAATTGCCACTCACCAGATGCATGCCATTGTGGCCTTTTTCGACAAATAGCATTCCACAAATGCTGCAGAACATCAGGGTTGTACTCCTTGTTTACTGTCTGACCAGGTGGAACATACTCATGATGAACAATCTCCTTTGTAGTCGAAGAAAATGGTCCACAATGTCTTCACATTGCTTTTGTCTTGGGGAGGTTGGGGTCTTTCACTGCAAAGACTGAGCCTTTGTTTTGGGGTTATAACCTTAGACCCATGATCCATCACCTGTTATGACTGTTTTCAAAAAGTTTTCATCATTCTCGACACAATTAAGGAGATCTTGTGCAATTGAAATCCGAGTGTCATTTTGGTCAGCTGAAATCAGTTTTGGCCCAAACTTGGCAGACACATATCCAAATCTTCAGTAATAATGGACTGAACTGAACCATAATTAATTTGTACATACTCTGATAACTCACAGATGGTGATTTGATGACCTCCCGCACATCTGCGATGTTTTTCTCAGTTCTGCTGCTAACAGGTATCCCAGAATGTTTGTCACTATTGACATTCTTTTGGCTCATACACTCCTTTCCATACACTTTCTGCAACTTTGATGCAGATTCTCTGCTCAACTTTCTCTGTCATGGTCAATGTGATGATCACATGCTACACACGTTCCTTCCAACCATTGCTGTAAACAGCAGAAGTGAGCTAGAATGTTAAAATTTGGTGCATATGCACAGCAGTGTTCATGGTCAATCTGTGCTAAGCGGCTTCACTCTGCATGCTTTAGCTTCATTACTATGACAACAGTCTGGATACTTATTGATCAGACCATTCTATAGATGCTTTTGTGGATTTTCTGAATACTGGTGTGGTGACATCCTAGACCTCCCCACCTTTCCACTTTCAGATAGCCACTGTCTGTGTGAATGCTTCATGAGCTAAACACTTGGATTACACATTCCAATTCACCTATGATGTATGTACATACACACATATATACTTACATGCATACATTCCTACCTACATATCTACATGCATGCATGTATGCATGTATGTGTGTATGTGTATTCACTTTTTTTAATATTTACTTAACCAAACCTTGATGTTATACCCTAATACTGGTATTGACTACTGCAAAAGCTGGATGTTTAACCATACCCTCCTCACAACAGGAAAGCTAACATTGTCACCTGCTTCTCACTGATCTTACAGCATGAGCTACTCCACACTAAACAGTTTTACAGACTTTCTAACAAAGTATTTAAGCAAACAAACACATTTGAAAATATATAAATAAATATATAAAATGATACTGCTGCACACTCCTGTATCCTATTCATTTAATGTCAGTGCAGGTCACCTTTAGACTATTAATTCTAATGTCTAATTTGTATTATACTGAATGCTTTGACTGAGTTTTGTTGATTTTACTTACTCTCATCCAAATGTGTGTGATTGGGGGTTGTGTATACTTAAATCTTAAAAACTGGAGATCTATGAAAATATTTTTTTTTAAAGGTAGACTTTAATTGACATAAGGTAATCTTTATATCCATGAATACTGTGTTATTAGCCTTGAGAAATCCTCTTATAAAGGTGCTTCCTTTGCTAATAATTAATTCTTAATTAACATTTTTGAAGTTTAAATAATTGTTTTATCATTTATTCAGTAAATACAAATTCATTGAAAATAAGTGTGAAGGAAATCTGAAATGATGGAAATATTTTAGAAGTTTTGTACTGACAAAATGCCATTATTGATTGAAGTAGATTTAAATTAGTATGTGGAATAAAGTCTGGGAAATTAAATAACCATCACATCATTTCATTGCAGAAATAGACTCAGGAAAGGATTATTTTGTTATAAAAAATATATTTTAGTGAATTTGTTTGTAGTGAGGAGAATTAACTGGAATTACAGTCGGCAGTTGGCATTGTTGTTCAAGCACGTTCTCCATTAGTTATTCTTCTCTCTTCTGTGCTAAGTTTATCCATTTAAATTTCACAGTTGTTTTCCCTTCTAATGGCATGTTTTAGCTTCTAACAAGTTGTGACTTAGCTTCAAGTAAAATACTTTATTAATGTACACGTGAATTAAATTAGCATACAAAATTGGTTTCTTGGTTTACTGTGAAAATGATCTAATATGATAAATTAGCTGTAATTAAAATCAAATTATGAATGAATTGGTATTTATGTTAAATATGAGTGATTGTTAAAGAGCCAAAATATCAGTTTGCCATTATTAAAGCATGAATTTACAATTTTCTGAGACTTTTATATGGTATGCCATCATGTGTTGTGTTGCTTCAGAGATATGCTTATACATCCTTGGTCTTTTGGTTTCTATGTAAACCCTCCCCCCCCCCCCAAGAAAAAACAACCCTCTAAAAATTGTCATGTGATTGTAGGTAACATGATTTTATTGCCGTATTTGATGACATAAAAGATACATGGGCATTTTAGATGTACCTCAATTTCTAGCACATATTCTAGAAAAATGAGCATTGTGAACAAAATTAGTTTATGGGGTGCCCAACTTTGCATATAGGATCCAGGGGAATTTTTGAGATATTTATTTGGAAAAAAAGTGCGTCTTATATTTCATCAAATACAATATATTAAGACTAATGATTTCCAAAATTGAAAAACAATATTTTACATGTATTTTAGTAAACAAATATGTTTGTTTAAATTGTAATCAACACTTATGCCAAGGACATTATTGCTACTGTTAATAAAGCAAGGATTGTTTTAACATCCTCAAATAAATGCTAAGCAAACCCAGAGTTCAGATTCAGTGTTTTTTTAGTGAGCATTTATTTCATGGAATATACCATCTTGTTATATTAGTTATAGCAATTTATAAGTCGGTGTTCTACTATCACAGTTTTCTTTGGCATTGTCTATTATTCATTATAGTGTCTTTCTTTTATCTTCCATTCTTTATTGTTTTTTCACTTCTTAAATTTATGTTTCCAAATTAAGAAATGTAATTCTAGATGAATTATTACTAAAGCAATGACTAAGTAGTTATTAAAAACAGTATACATTTATTAAATTGTTAGTGGTTTTATTATTAAATTATGTTGTGAAATATTACTGATGGAATCCTCTCTCCTGTATATTCTATAATATTCTTGAAAGGAAATAGCTTTGAGGTGAAATATTTATACAAATATATCAATTGTCTACCAAGCATAAAATAGTTGAAATTTATGTTAGTTCATTCCTAGTTGAAAGATATCTATGTAAAAGAAATATGGCTTCTTATGATTGGTGAATAGACTGACCATAATATAGGCTTATAAAAGGTGAGGTTAATTTTCCAATATTTCAGCTTTGGTGAAATTTGATATTATTATTGCACAATGGCAAAAGTTAAAGCTCTTATCTTTTTCTATTTGTCTGCAACCTTTCTTTAATTGATGTTTAACTTCAAGTCAGCACTGATCAATTCAGTGATAAAGTCAGCACTGATCAAGAATATCCTGTCTTTATTTGAAGCATACTGCACCTTGTGTTATATTATCCAATGTGTCCTTTTTTTCTAAGGTGGTAGGAAGAAGATTTGGTTGCTCTTTCTTGCAAGTCAAATAATTACATAACGATTCCATTGCTGGCTGGTGGTCACTTTTTCACCTTTAGTTGTCTGTCGTCAGATTTGCCACACTATCACTTCCAGATATGCATATTTATTTTGATATATCATCATAATATAATGGTCTGCATATATAGATTGTGTATCTCACAATACAGTACTAGGATAACATACGTAATGTATGTCACCACATAGTACCATTCTAATTTGTGTCACTTAGTTCCATTGTGCCATTGTAATTGTATTCACCACACATTACTTTCTCTATGGCTGCACATACATATTTTGTGCTTCATCACACAGTACCATCATAGTTGGTGTCACTTATATAGATTGTATAATTCACTACACAGTACCCTCATTTTTTTTCCATGAAGTACAACTAATATTATCGTTGACACTTTAGTATTTAGATTTTACTGTCAGATGTAATACTTATTCTTTCATATTGTTTTAAATGAATTATGCATTATATTGTAGCTTCAATATTCCAATGTTATTGTTTATTTTTAGAATGACATTGTAGGGTCGGTGTGAGAAACCAGATCTGGCTGGTTTGAGCCAAGGGAATACTTGGGCCAAATATGACCGGTTTAAATGCTGGAGGGTTAAGATGGTGAGTTGGAAGAATTGTTAGTGTGCTGGATAAAATGCCTAATTGCATTTCTTCTGGTTCTTTAGTTTCTATGTTTAAACCTGGCTGAAGTCCACTTTGCCTTTCAAGATCAAATAAAATAAGACCAGTTCATCACTGGGTTTGATGTAATCAACTGTCGCCTCTCCACAAAATTTCAGGCCTTGAACCTATAGTAGAAAGAATTATTTTTTTTTTTTGTTATTATTATTATTATTATTATTATTATTATTATTATTATTATTATTATTATTATTATTTGATACTAGAAGAGTGGATTAGCTTGGGTTTTCAGCTATCCTGCAGAGGTCAACTTTGCCTGGAGTTGATAAAATAAAGTACCAATCATTTATAGAGTTACATGTGTTGGTAACATTTCTGTCACTACTTAATATTCTACCTTAATCACCATTGTATTATGTAGTTATATAAAATTCTATTCACCATTCTCAATCAGTATCGCTATCCTTATTTTCATTTAATATGGTATCAATATCCTTATTTTCATCTCTTCAAATTTCTTATTTCATGCTTATCTTAGAAATTATTATTTTACCATACCAGAACAGTGGATTTGTAGCCTGGCTCTATATTTTTTCTGACTCTTTAAAATCACACTAAAGTGGCCAGCTTTACCTTAAATAAAGTACCAGTCATATACTGGAGTTGATTTAATCAATTAACCTCCTCCCCTCAGATTTCTGGCCTTGTGCCTATGTTAGAAATTATAAAAGTAGCTAATATTTTGTTTTACAGAACTAACCATTTTTACTTCAAACTACATATTTTTGCTATAAATTCCAAATTAGCATTGTTTATATTTTTTTCAATATTGTATTATATTTAGAAATGCCATTGAATACTGGTCTGATGTTGTTCCTGTTGTCAAGTCTGTAAAATGTCAGAATAAGATTGTCACTAATATTTCTTGTTTGTCACAGGAACCCAACAAAGTTTTGTAACACTTTACATTTAAAGGTCAGGCTTTCACTTTCTATTCTGGTTTCCAAGATTGACAACATTTAATCTAAGATGGTACATAGATTTAGCTTGTCTTCACATTCCACCCCTTGGTTTTCTGTTATGAAATATCATTGCTGTTGTTGGTTTGCAGAAAGTATTTGAAATTGTTGTTGTTGCAGTGATGAAATTGTTGTGGTCTTAGTGATGGATGGTAACAAATTTGTTCCTATTTTTAGCTCTGGTAGTAGTGGTTGTGATGGTAATAGTGGTAGTAGGGTGGTAGATGAGATATTGATGGAAGCAGCAGAATGATTTGAAACAAAACAACCCATTGAACCAATGAAAATGCTTTTTTGTCCACATGCACTTGTACACCTCACTTAAGCACTTTCTCCTTCACTTTTCTATTTCTCATACAAACACCTTCACATATTAAGACACACAAATACACCACTGCACTATACTAGCATTGCAGAGGCAGCTCTATTTCAGTACTATTATAATACAGCATTATACACCAAGTATAATGTACTATATTAATTCAGACCTAGTTAATGTAGCTAAATCACTCCATTCATTAGTTTTAAAACAAAAAGAAGCATATTTTTTATATCTAAGTCCTTAACCTTGAAATTGCATGCCCTTCAGTAAAAAACAAGATGACCTTAAGTAGAAATGCTAAGGTCTTCTTTGTTTGATCAGTTGACTCTGTATAACAGTTCTACTCAAGTAGAGTTTAGCAAGGCTATCTAATAACAACTGTAACAACAATAATGACAACACCCCTTATTGCCAGCATAGAAATTTTGCAAACATTGTAATGTGAGAATTAATGCTGATTAAGTACCAATAACAGATGGTAAAAACATGGTGGTATGCATTATTTAATTTGGTGCTTCACTCTTAGTCAGTTCAGTACCCATTTAAGTCAGTTTTGCCTTTCATTTATTGTGGATCAATAAACATATACTAGTTATGCATTAGATACAATAAAAATACTTAACTATTGAATGTGTTACAATTAGCACCACAATATAGCATTACTGGCTCTACTAATAGCACTAATAAATTTGCTGTTGATTATTACTTGATATAATAAGCAAAGCTGGAAGCTGGCAGAATCATTGGTGCATTGGACAGAATGCATAGTAGCATTTCTTCTGGCTCTTTACTTTCTGAGTTCAAATCTGACTGAGTTCAACTTTGCACCTCTGTCTTTTCTCATTATAGCACTACTGTCAAAAGTCTGTATACCTGTAATATCAGCAATAAATAGAACATTGATGATTGTAAACACAACACTGCTGTCTTCACTAAACACAACACTACTGTTTCCTTTCGAGATGACTCTACTGTATCCACTTAACTCAACACTATTATTATCATTAATCATGAAACACCATTAAACATGACCCTGCTGTCACTACTAAATACATTGCTATTACAGGAATTTGTTTCTGTCATATAACCTAGAGGCAGTCATTTTATGTTGTGTGTGACTGGTTTATAGAAATATATTATGCACTTTATGTATTTATCAATAGTTGCTAAAGATGATATATCTTATTGCCAAAACATCAGTGGCACTTAATTATATTAATTTAGATCCTTTACTGTCTGACTTTATTAGTACTTTAAACCCTTTTACTCTAGAAATCAGATATATCTTTAACTGTGGAAAGCAGTTTTATATATAAAATCTATCTATTTTGAAGGAATATCATATTTGAAACTATTCTTTGTTGAGATCTGTCATATTTATTGATGCACTGTGACTTACAAAAAATACCAATTCTATTTTTTGGAAGATATGTATAACATCATTACTGGAATAACCATGAAATTTCATTTTGCAGCTTAAAGATTAAAATAGATATCCCACTTTAACTGACTTTTCTAATTAAAATTGTCCAAAAATATTTTAGTTTTCTTCCTTTGATGGTGTCTAATGAAATTTTCTGAATTTTTTGCCATTTTCAGTGCTTCATTGTGGGTTTTGTGGATGGTCCATATTCTGAAAGATCATCTATGTACCAATATATCAAATTATTGCAATCCATAGTTTTGTTAGTGTCTATGTTTCAACTCCACACACTAGAGTCCTTCATACATAGTATTTAATAATCTGGTTTTGATATTGTTTCATGATGTAAGTTTGACACTTTTTTTCAAATGGCTTTTGACCTCTCAATCCATTTGTTTGCTACTTCACATTTCTTGTTTTTTCAAAATTGTACATGTGTGTGCAAGAGACTTATAAACATAAAGATATTCTTACTGTTGTTCATATCTCAATGACTACTTTGGTGGCAAGTAATCATAACACTAGACAATATTTCTAGACACTATACTTATTGATGTCTTAAAGCATTACAATTATAAAATATTACCTCACTCTTACATTAACCAAGTAACAGACTGGCTCCAGATGTACATTTAATGAATATATGGGTACAATATATATTTTAAGCAGACATTTGTATCTCTTCAGTATTGAAACAATTCTATATAGGTTTTTATATGTACATTGATATTCAATACATTTTTATGTCTTCCTAAAGGTGTTATCCAGATTATGTTTTCTCTGTGATGTAATTAATTCATCTGCCACTGTGGATTAAATTTTTGATATCTTTGAACAATTAATTTACCCACATACTGCCAAGCTTAGCTTCTATATTTTGTAATTTTGTATTTGGGATATAATGTAACTGATTGGTAGATGTAGTTATGTTTTCTGTGAGGATTTTTTTGTTATTTATTAGATATTTAAAAACTTTGTTAATTTCTTTTGTAACTCAAGTAATCATTTTATTGAATTATGAGTTATTAGTTTATCTGATTAGTAGGTTGAATACTTATAACTCTCCAAATGTAGTTATTGTATGTGTGTGTCTACATATATATGTTATATATATTATAAATATATGTATGTGTGTTTGTACATGCACTTCTAAATATAAATATAAATATATATATATGTTGTGTGTGTGTGTGTATATATATATAAAGTGCTTCTAACTATATATATATATATGTGTGTGTGTATATGTATATATATATGTGTATGTATAGTTAGAAGCACATGATCATATGTGTGCATGACTGTGTATACATACAAAGGTATATGACCTTGTGTTTAGAATGTTGGGCTAATGATCAGAAGGTTGTGGGTTTGATTCCTAGGCTGGTTGGCTTGCTGAGTTTTTGATCAAGAGTGTTCATTTCATGCTGCTCCAGTCTACTCAACTAGTGGTGCAGCCCTTTCTCCCTCCAGCTGCCATTATCTTGATGTTCCATTCAATCAATAACTGGGGAACCTGAAAAGGCATTTATGCCTGCTCATAACTGCACTTAGAACAGTTAATGACTGCATACTATATGCTATCAAGTCATATTTGCTTGTGAGTGATGACTGTAGTCTTTTTTGCATATATATATATATATATATATATATATATATATATGCATGCATACACATTTATGTATGTATATTTATATGTGTGTGTATATTTGTATGTGTGTACACATATATACACTAGTGCTGCTTCTAATTCATATTTGAATATATATATATATATATATATATATTTGTCATTATAGCTAGTTTCTTACATCTCTATCAATGAAAAGAAATCCATTTTAGGAGTCATGGTTTTAATAATAATCTGTATGTTTGTATAATACATTTACATGTGCTTGTGTGTGTGTGTGTGTGTGTGTGCATACATACATACATACATATGAGATTTAAAATGCTTTTGAAAATTCTATTTTTTGTAGTTATGTTTTAGAATATATATTTCCATGAATTATTTTGAACTGTTGGAAAGTTTTTTGCATTTTATCTTGAACAATGATGTTGTTACTACTGCTGCTGCTGTTGTTGTTATTCCTATATAATATATATATATATATCTGTATCTGCATATATTGCTGGCTTCCCTAAAATATCTTAGAAATGTAAGCTAAGCAAAACTGAGATTATAGACATGTTTTAGTGATCCTTTCATCTACAAATTCTCCACAAAGTTATCTTGAAAAAATATTTTACTTTGCAATTGATGTGTTTCTTAACCAAAATTATTTTGGAAGCAAATATATGAAATCCCAATTTTTTTTTTTTTGCTCAGAAAGAGGGAATCAAACAAAGTAAAAAAAAATAGAAAGCAAAAATAAAAGAAATTTTCACCATTCTCTTGATTGAACCGATACCATTACTGAACTGTTTGGTGTAGTACGAATGTACTTTCGATTTTAAATCTATAACTAATGTAACTTGTATATTGTTGAGGAAATGATTGTTAAAAATTGATTGATCCAGGTTGAGCAGGTCTATTACTCAGGAATTGGTATTCTCCTTCATATTTACAGTTACATTGGTTTAGATCTGATGACTTTTAAGACATTTTAGTTTGTTGTTTGAAGTCAGTCCAGCAACAAATGTTGGGATGACAAAGAAATATGAGAGTGTGGATAAGTAATAAAGAAAAAAACAAAGAAAATTAATAAATTTATTAAAAATGATATTATGCTTTAACTATATTTAAGTATTACCTCCATTGTGTCTTTTATTGTTGCTCATATATTTTACGAAATCTACAAAATGCCATTATATATATATATATATATATATATATATATATATATATATGAGCTCTGCATATTTGATGTAAGCTCTTGGCGGGCCGATTGATTGATCAAATTTTGATTTCCTATTTGTAAGTATTTCTCTTCATTTACACTGCACATTTTGTAGTGTGGAGAAGTCTTGTGCATCAGAGTGCTTTACTCCACTCCCTGAAATCAGTAGAATGTAACTGCTGGTGATGAATATTTACAGTTTGTGTCATCTACTTATATATGTGTATATTTACATAAATAAACTCAAATATATTGAAATTAGTTGATAGTTTTAGTACCATATAAATTTTCTCCTTATGCTATTTTTTTCTTATTTTGTTGCTTCATAAATTATCCTGTTTGCTTGAAAACCCCTACTGATTAGTGAAAAGGCACATATTTTGTATAGTGAGTGGTATAGTTAATGACTAATTACTTTCTTTTTTGACTTGACTTCTACCAATAGAAATCATTTAGATTACTAATGACCTTGAGAAAGGTATAAATAAATATGACATCTTCCAATATTTGCCATTATGAATCACTGAAGTTTCATATATACATAATATAGAGACTGCTTTTTCAGCTTCATGTATACAAGGGGTAGTTAGATTTGCTTAATATATAAACCACATATAAAAATTAGATGCTTAAGAAGATATATGGCACAAATGAAGTTTACACATGAACATTAAACTTGTGTTTTAATGATGTGAATCCCGATTTATATCCAGTAAATATTTATGAACCACTTATGAAATACCAAAAAATCCTTGTGAATTTTGAGTAACAATTTGACTTACTACTGCTGTAAAACCATGTCATGCATGAAATACTGCCTTAGACACTGTTGTCATTGGAGTTTTTAGTGTATGTTTTTACCATCATGCAATCATTTTTAAAAGTTTCATCATAAAATTTATATTGTATGAAAGGGCTATTGTTTAACTGAAGTTAAATCACTGAATTTCGTCTGAAAGATGGACTAAAGTGCCAATCATAACATATTTTTAAATTCAAATCTTCCAATTGTACACCCTTAGTGTTGACAAATTAATTACCAATGTACTGGTGTTGAGTCAATTGACTTCTCTCCTTAGAAAAGGAGGGGTACTTTTTCATTTCAAGTGTCCTCTGAAAGCCTCAAAATCCAACTGTATTTTTCTTCTAAATGGCCTACGCTGTTTAACAGATGTGCTCCCATAAATTTCATCAGTGACACCAACCCACCAGCAATATAACTTGAATTTTGAATAAAATGTTCAGCATGTGTTAGATCTTCTAGTTAACAGTTCCCTCTGATGCTAGTTTGTGCTTAAATATTATTACTTTAGTTCTGGCTATCTCGTATGACTAGTAATACATGAGATTGATGACTTGCACATGAATGAGATAGTTTGCCATTTGTGGCACTTTGCTGTCCACGATTTACTTTATTGAATACTCCTACTTTTAGGGGACTTTGGAAATGAAAAACAGCACCAAAAAGGGTTTTATGCTTCAGAAAGAAATTATTCTTCACTTGATAATGAACTTTTTTGACATTATCAGAACTGATATCTTCATTTAGTTTTGTGTAGATTCATAACATCATACATAACGGCTTAAATTATTTAAAAAATATATTCTCTACTGGTTATTTGTTATATTGGTGACACTTAATAGATATGTTAAATATTGCTTAAGTTATATTCCATAATGTGAAATGAAAATTATATAATCTTGGCAATATCAATTTTTATTTTATGATTTTAGTTTAAATTTATCATTTTCCTATGTAACTGGCTGAATATGTTTTCCATGTTTAAATATTTTTTTCCCTTTTTATTTCATACTTTTGTTGAAACTGTAATAAAATAAGGTTTCAGCCAGCTTGTTAGCATTTTTGTTTATTAACTTTAGAATATATTTTATGAAATGTCATTTCTGTGCATGACATATTAGTGAAATTGCATGTATAAATATTGAGTTGTACTTTACATTTGAAAAATGTTTCTTTTCCTTTATATTTCTTTTTTTTCCCCTCCTCTGAAATGTATTGCATATGTTAAGTATTAAATATCAAATAAATTACTGTTACATTTCTCGTTGTCTGTGTTGTTAGATGTTAAAACACTTGGATGATGGCATGGTTTCGTGAATGAAAAAGTTACTTTCTAACCATGGGGTTTTCAGTTTCAATTTCACTGTGTAGCATCTTGGGCAAGTGACTTTTTCTATAGTCTTAGTTTGATCTATACCTTGTGACTGAAAGTTGGTAGACAGAAGTCTATTGTGTGCACATGTTTGTGTGTGTGTGTGTGTAAAAAGGGCAAAGACCCCCTTCCGTCATGGATGACCATAGGATTGCACCTTCAAGGTTACCTTCCGAGGTACAAGTCCGGGCAAGGTTGTTTATGGAAAACCAGCAGTCGCCCACGTCACTGATGCTACCCAAGGGAAAGGCAGAGGCAAAGGCTGATACAGCTTGGCACCAGTGACGTTGCAATTCATTTCTACAGCTGAGTGAACTGGAGCAACGTGAAATAAAGTGTCTTGCTCAAGAACACAACACACAGCCCGGTCCGGGGATCGAACTCACTACCTGATGATTGTGAGCCCGACGCTCTAATCGCTGAGTCATGCGCCTTCACGTGTGTATGTATGTATGTGTGTGTGTTGTGCGTGTTAGTGTGATTGTTTATGTCCTTAGTAAATTATACGTCCCATAGCTGAGTGATTTTGACATGCTTAGACTAGCTGAATAAAAAGTGCCTTTCTTAAAAAACAAATGCTGGCAACTAGAAGGGGATCCAAACATAGAATACTGTTTCTAAGTTTTGTCCAGTTCATGTCAATATGCAAAAAGCATACGTAAAAACGACAATAATTATGTGTGTGTCCATGTTTCAAAGTGACACCGATCAGGATGCAGCCACATATATGCCCTGCATAAGCATAAAGTACGGTAGTTTGGTTGTTCAATGTATGATGATGGAATAAAGTACCTTACTTATAAACAATGATTGGATTTAGGAAGGGTACCTCGCTGTAGAATACTGCCTCAAGATGTGTTATCCAATCCATACCAGCATAGAAATAGTGAACATAAAAACAAGAATATCTGATAAAATACATTACGTGTCTCAAGTTAAACTAACTGAAAAAATAGATACGAACTCCGCTTAGTTTGAATAAGGCCAAGAAGAATACTAGTCCATATTGAATAAGTTTGTGTGCTATGAAAAGTGAATGTTTCAAGCAAAACCTTTTGTCTTGTTGAAAGCGAAAGAGTATTTTACTGAAATAAACATGCATACACACACACGCACGCTTGCACATGTGTATGAGAAGGAAAGAATCATTGTTACAACCCCCGTCTGACCAAAGCCTACATATTTGCTCCAAGTGCACCAGAGCCTGTCGTTCAAGAATCGGTTTACATAGCCATTTAATGGCTTCCTACCTACCTACACACGCGCGCGCGCATATATAATAGAATCGATAAAAATGTAAAGTGAATTCGCTGCGAGGAGTGAAAAATTAAACGTTTCGGGCTGAGTTCATCTTTAGGAGAGAAAATTGAAAGGTGAGAAATAAATGTGAGACGACAGGGTTTTACATCCTCTAAGTTAGAAAAAAAAAAAGAAAAAAAACTGGCTGCGACTGATAAGAAACGCGGGACCACGTGAGCTTTGCACGTGAACAAGAGGTTGTAGGAGAAATACTGTGAGAAGAAAGTGAAATGAGGAGAAACAGGAAAAATCGAGAGTGTGGTGGAGGGAGAGGGGAGTTGAAGGACAACGGGTTTAATGAACTAATAGGTGTAATAGTAGAAGGAAAACGTTCATAACTTTTGATAGTAACTTGTCAGATAAATCAATATAGCTTGGTATGATTTCCATACTGAAGTTCTAAAACTTAACTTTAGCTACTACGACACCAAATAACAATTAAACTTCGAAATTATTTCACATAAAACAATAACAAGACAGCAATTAACAGGGTTAGAATAATCAGATAGCAGTCTCTTTGTTTCTTTCTTGGTGATAAGTGCTATAGAGAATTTGTTATTTAATTGCATACATCTGGACAAGAACAAGAATTGCTAAAAAGTACATAAAATTTTGAAATTTAATTCACAACTCTCTTCTTCTGCAATGCTTTCAAAATGTCAGCGTTAGTAACAGTATTTGGTTTACAGCATTGAATGCTTGAAGAAACTCTCAACACTGACAACTTCCATATAAACAGTGAAACAAATTCTATTTAAAATGGAAGTGGAGAAGCAGAAACTTACATCAAGGTGTGGGCATGCCAGTGCGGCTTAAGAAGTTCACATCATATCTAAGTGGTTTCGAGTTTAGACTGTGCAGTACATTGAGCAAGTGTCGACAAGAGCCTTGTGAGTAGATACAGTGGGCGGAAAATGAAAGTTCATCTCATGCGTGCATGCATTCATGTGAGTGTGTGTGTGTGTATAAATCACGTGATTATTATAAACAAATATCATTATCAAACATGCAGTGTTCGTTTGGCTACTTTGGTGTTAGTGTTTGGAGGACTGAAGGAAATATTACCTCGCTTGGATGCAGACAAAGTTTAGCAACAAGAAGAACATCTGTTTGTAGAAAACCTTGTTTCAACGAAATTCATATGCCATGCAAAACACGGGAACGTGGACGTTAAAACGATGACTTGCTTTTTCACTAGCGAATTGTACAAAA
This sequence comes from Octopus sinensis, assembly GCF_006345805.1. Taxonomy (NCBI): domain Eukaryota; kingdom Metazoa; phylum Mollusca; class Cephalopoda; order Octopoda; family Octopodidae; genus Octopus; species Octopus sinensis. Next base: position 58,374,204 of record NC_042997.1, read on the forward strand.
CAGGTATCAACTGAAAAGCAAAGGATACCTTCCCCACCTAAGCTGAATAAACCATGCATGTGTATACTCACATATGCATACATAACACATACATGTGTACACATACAGACACTCGCATACACACACACAAATGCATTGTTCCTTCTCGAGCCACGCCCGGCTCATAAGGGTCGGTTTCCCGGTTTCCTTGGTGTATAGGTTCCCTACCTGGACGGGACGCCGGTCCGTCGCAGGTGAGCTGCAAGTTGCAGGAGGAAAGAGTGAGAGAAAGTTGTGTCGAGAGTCAGCAGAAGTTCGCCATTACCTTCTGCCGGAGCCGCGTGGAGCTTAGGTGTTTCGCTCATAAACACACACATCGCCCGGTCTGAGATTCGAACCTGCGATCCCTCGACCGCGAGTCTGCTGCTCTAACCAATAGGCCATGCGCCTCCACACAGAGATGCATACATACCATACATACGTGTGTGTAGAAAAAGAGGTAAAAAGAACATGGTGAAAGTGTAAGGGAAATCACTTGTTTTTTTTCTTGCCTCAACTCTGCAACCATTGTCATTTCAACCTGATGTTGTTAGTATTAATCTTGTCTATTGTCATTGCCACAGGAAGTGCTCTGATGAATTTTCTCTTTTAGTTCCAGATCACTTTGTGGTCATCTCGACTGACTCAACACTCACAGTATCTTCATCCAAATGCTGTTGTGCTTCCACAAATAAAGAAGTCTTTCTACAGTCATAGCTTTTCCCCCTCGAACTTCTAGACTTTGGGACTCTCTTACCATCTCATTGGTTTCCTCCTACTTTCGACCTGAACTCTTTCACGTCTTAAGTAAATTAATTATTTTTGTCTTACTTTCTCCTGCTTCATGGTCCCTTACACTAAATGGCTTCTCGCCTTTCTTGGGACTTCAAAAATTGAAACAAAGAAGTAAAAAATATCGACAGACACAGTACTACGTCACAAAGAAACAGAACACTAAGGAAAAGTGTACATTTAAATTCACATAGTGCGTTCTTATAGAACACACATACACGCATACAAGTGCACAAATATATAACCTCAATATGTTTTATCTTTTTGAAAGAGATAGATTGAGAAAATCTTACTAAACCGACAACGAACCAAGATTGAGATACAGTTTCGGTTTCCAGTACTAATTCTATAAATCCAGTTAATATTGAAAACCAACCCCGTCCGCAATAAAACCAACAAAAGAAAAGCAACCAGCGAGGTAACCTTTATGTAGCCGATTGGCCCACTAGAAACAGCAGTCAAATCACATCCGACTGTCTTTAGCTGAGATAATGTAATTCCAACTGACGTATATATTTTCTTCCCTCACCCGTTCATGTGGTTGCGTAATTGTGTACTTGTCACTGTTTTTCTTGATGGATAACTTATATGGGAACTTATGCAATAAGAATGCATGTATCAGAGTATAGTGAAGAAACAGAGTGTAAAGAAGGTAAAAGGAAATAGAGAGAATGAGAGCGAGAAAGAGAGAAAGAGAAAGAGGGACTGGCAAAATAGAGAGGAAGAGAAAAGCAGAAAGGGAGAGACAAGCAAATAATTACAAATAAATGGATATACAAAATAAGAGAGTGGTATAGTTAAGGATGAGATAAACAAAGTTAAAAGTGAGGGAAAGAAAGAGAAGATAGAGTTAGAGATACATGAAAATGTACTTTTTAGCACCATGTAATCTCAAATTGTATTTACATACATCTCACTCGCATGTGTTTGCATAAGAGAAAAAGACAGTAAAGGAGAATAAAGAAATTAGAAAGAGACACAGACGAAATCGTATATACAATAAATCATTGAAACTATCCTCCTCTTCTTTTACCATGGAATTCCAACCACGTTTTGTGGTTCGCTACATCATCAGGAATAACTGCGTCCGGTTTCGGCCCCTACTCCTCTACCGTTTTCAACGTGGCGCCACCCCACTACTTAAGTTCTGGTGTTGAGTGCGTTTTATTTCTCTTTGGTTCTTTGGTTTCTTCGATACAGCGTCAACGAATATCAGTAGACGAATGACCATTCTGCCAAATTTCCCTTTAAATACTCACCGCTAGGTTGCAGCAGCTAGCACCAGCTAACTGTCACGTGACATTGTCTTAGCTTCAACTGACCAATAGAGGGGAAGGGCGCGTAGTTTTGGCCCGCAGCCTCTCTAGACCTGCCTTCCAACAGTGTCGTGTTAGTTTCAGCTCCAGCAGCCAGAGCCGACCAGCTGTTTGGTGGTACAAGCCTTCGAACCAGGGGGAGGGCGCGCTATGAACGAGATCGCTATCTTGGCCTACTTGTCAACCAGCGATGCTGTTTAAGTGTCAGCCAGCCTCACCTAGTGACGCTATTTCCCAGTCGGCATGTTATGGCTTTCAAGCCACTTAGGGTCTTCTTGTTTCAGCTATATATAGAAGCTGGTTTGTCGACTGCCTCCTGTATCTTCCTTATTTTTCTCAGCTCTGAGCTCGAAAATGCAAATCTTCTTTTAAATAACGTCGTCATTTTCCTTTCAATGAAGCTTCTAGCCCCTACTGCCATCCGTGTACTCCGCACTCTTCGATTAATCTCTCATCTCCTGTTGCTCTGCATTAGCGATGTTCTCTTCCTATGGCACTGTCAGCTCTAGCAAAATTCCCGTTTTCCGTCCTGTGTTATATAGGATTAAGTCCGGTCTTTTTGTTGTTTTTATGAGTGGAAATATTAACAGTCTTTTCAAATCCGCGGCCAGCTCCCAGTATCCCTTCCATCTTTTGTCTGCCTCGTATACTTTATTTGAAGGCCTAGCCTTATATCCTTTTCCTTCCTTCTGGATGTATATCTTTCCGCGATTTTCTACTTTTGGGTACTCTCCCCTATTATATCTCTTGATCGTCTTGAGTGCTGCGCTTATGACACTGAGGACTTGATTGTGACGCCATGTATATCTGTCTAGTGCTAGCCTGCAGTTTGACAGAACATGTCTCACTGTCGCTTTCTCTCCGCAACTATATTCATCAGTTGTTTATATGTTCCACCGGACAAAATTGGCCGGTGAAGGTAAAAGGTCGAAGGTAGCCCAAAGTTCCTTCCATGAGCTTCTGCGACTGGCCACATATTCCTCCCATCTCAGGCACTATCCCTGTTGACTACATTGCACCAAATTACATTTCACCTTTCTTCCTCCATTCTCACATCGTGTACCACTGCCTCTTTCCTCTCTTTCACACTGCTCATGCAAAATGGCTTGAAATTGCACAACCTTAGACTGGCTCTTGCTTCTTGCATCGTTCGACTATATCGGCATGTCTTAGCTTCCCGGTCGTCCTGTTTACTGCCTCTTCCGCATTCCATTTCCTCCCTGTTCGTACCTTTGGAGGGTTTTCTCAAATGTTCTGATCTTTCGAATATCTTAGCATCATTACTGTCCTTGCCTTTCCTGTCTTATATTCTTCGGCGATTGATGTTATTGGTAGTTGCAGCACGGGTTTTCCATATAGTGCACTTGTGTTCAGTGGTTTTGGAAGACCAAGCCATTTTCTGAAGACGCTGCGTCTTTGTTCCATACTTTCTACTCTACTCGAGGCTATTTCATACATTTACAATGACCACATTATCCTTGGGTACAGTCCAAATTGCAGTATCCATCATTTGAATTTCCCTAGTAATGTTGTTCTGTCAATTGCCTTTAGTCCCTGTTCCTCTAAATCGTGTGTTTCTTTGCTTTACTTCTTATCATTTAGTAAATCTCTGTACCATCTGCCGAAGCTCTTTACTAGTTCTTCTTTCATCGTTGGTATATCTTCACTTCCTATCCTGAATTTCACTTCTTTTTGGACTCCTTCACGAAAGCCACGCTTCGAGATTTTTTGTCTTTGAATTTCGTTCTCGCCCATCCTATTAGTTCGTCCAACCGCTCTAACGTTCCATCTTGCTGCCTCTCTACTCTGATAATACAGTAACTTCGCCCATAAAAGCTCTTAATGGTGTTTTTGTAACAGATTTCTCACAGTTTGTTGTTCCTAGTAACATCTCCATGACTTGCACAAATTAGATAATTGATATCGTGCATCCGGCTGCAATACCTATTTCAAGCCGTTGCCAATCCGTTGTGAACTTTCCTGCTGTAAATCTCATTCTCAATTTATCGTAGTAACACATGAGCATTCGTTAAACGCCTTCTGAAATCCAAAAGAAGGTCATAGCTGCTTGAATTAGTGCATGTGGAACAGATCCATATGCATTGGCAAGATTTAGCCATACAATACACAGGTTTTTCTTTAGTTGTTTTGCACAGTTGATAGCTTCCCAGATAGCAAAGACATGTTCTATGCACCTAGGGATTCCAGGGATCCCTGCTTTTTGGATTGCTTCATTAACATATCCGTTATGCTGTACGAATCTTATGATTCGCCAGGCAAAGATTCCAAACATGATCTTCCCATCGGTATTTAGTAGTGAAATGGGTCTGAATTGCCCTAGTGTTTCTGCCTCCTTCTCTTTACGTAAATAGATACCTTCAGCTATATACAATTGCTCTGCTACGTCTTTCATCTTCCACATTTCTCTTATCAGTGCAAATAGTGGTGAACTTTTTGCTCTTGCTTTTCTAGTGAACCCATCAATTTCTTTCCGTCTGATGTCACTCAAATCGAGTGGTGCCCTTGGTTCAGGTGGTTTCTTCAGCTCGAGCATTTCTGGGAATACTTTATCAGCGTCGCTGTACGTCCCTTTAAGATGGTGTTCGAGCTCTTCTTTAGTGCAATCCAATCTTCCACTCTTACTTTCAGTAAACAAACATTTAGCATGTTGATATGAGTTGTTTACAAAACTACAATAGTTCTTTTCTTTTTCCTTTCTTCTGTTATTCCTTCTTTCCTTTCTTAGTTGTTCTCAATGCCTCTTTTTTATCTCTTCATATAGTTGTTTTAACCCTTCTCTTTCCTCCTCCTTTGCATCCCTCCATCTGGTTCTGAGTTTTTTCTTCTCTTCTCGTATCTTTCCGATCTGTCTTTCTCTCTTCGATGGTCCGCCCTTTGCCGATGATTCTCCATTCCCTGTTGTTTCAAGTCCAAATCTTTTCTCTCCTTCCTGATAGACTATATTATCTTTTACCACAGAGAGTTAGCGCGTACATACGAACAAAGTGTACACACGAACAAATGCGCACACATCTACATAATTACACATCCACACCCACATATATCCACATGCAGATATGTAAAAATACACGCACACTAACACACAT
>NC_042997.1:58384436-58404436 GCF_006345805.1 Octopus sinensis
AGTGTACTCCTACCACACGTTTAATAATAATAATAATAATAATAATAATAATAATAATAAAACACTATGGAATAACAACAGAAAAAAGATGGTATAGGCACACACCAGAAAAGGTCACAGAAAATGAGAAAGCAACCATACTCTGGGATATGCCAATACACACAGATAGAGAAATTAAGGCCAACAGACCAGATATAGTTGTAAGAGATCAAGAAGAAAAAAAATGCTTTCTAATTGATGTATCAATACCAGCAGATGACAACGTTTCTTTAAAAGTAAAGGCGAAACTTTCAAAATACAAAGACCTGGAAATAGAGGTAACTCGAATGTGGAATCTAAAAACAGAAACAATTCCTATCATAGTAAGCGCATTAGGTATGATAAAAAATATTCAGACAAATACATAACAAAAACACTAGGAATTACAAACACATATAACATACAGAAAATTGCACTACTGGGCACTGCACACATCCTTCGCAAAACACTTTCAATACAATAACCATAAGAGCATCACAACAAACCACAGCACATATCCAAGACACACAGAGCTGCGCTCGGTAGTGAAGTGAAAGACACAAGGCAGCCAGAAACGTTCTTTTCAATCAGTTTGGTTCACTTCTTTCCATTATGACCAAGTCTATAATCGTACATATTTTTTTTTAACAAGGGGTGCTGAAAAGTTTCCCACTTTAAGGGTGTCGCGAAGGGCCTGGTTGGAGGCCCAACCTTCTTAATTCTTTTACAGGGTTTAGAAAAACCGAAGAACTGCTGCAATGAGTGCAAAAATCTGAGAAGAGAATATATTGGATGAAATTATAATTAACTGACCCTCCTGTATTTTCTTTTATTCAAAGCCAGAAACTTTTCAGCACTTTCTCGTATAATACAACACGTCAAAGGTAAAGGAAAAAATAACTTTTTTAACAGCAGGGTTTGGGAATTGGAAAAAAAAACCCCCAAAACCAGCCTGTGGCATTTTTGAAGAATTTAGACTTTCTGCATGCCACCGTACAGCTAATGAACTGGAAGCGCTGATGATTAAATGTCATCATCATCATCATCATCTGTAACCACCAAGAGCTGTTGACATTAGTATTTGCGAATGCTACTATACGGCAGACGCAAGGGATTTTTTTTTTTGACTGGACTTGAGTAATATCAAATGAAGCGTCTTGACTAAGAACACAAGGTATTGCCAAATTCGGCAACTGAACTCATGATCGTGAGTAGAACAACCTAACCACTCGGCTAGAATACCGTTAAAGAATTGTTAGATGAAACTGCAAGAAAAACTATGCAAAGGATTTGCACGCCTTTTGCCGAACAATAATCTAATTTGTATGGCTTAGTACAAAATTATATAAAGTGAGTGGGAAAGATGATTCCAATCTTCGAGGGTGGTTTAATACAGTTGATTCAAATAAACACCTAAGCCAGTGTTTACAAAATGAATTCTGTTCTGTCAGATTAGAGAGATTTACACGGTGAAGCAGGCACAAACATTTATTCAGTTATGACGATATACGAGGGACGTTCAATAAGTAATGCCTCTGACCCACTTGCAGTTGTTTGATCTAGCTGAAATTTTGCATGTGTAATCATTTATATCTCTATAGAGTAAGTGGCAAATTACAGCTCTGAATTAATTGTGGTTTCTGATTTACAGGTGTTTGAACCGAGTCAAGTGTGAAATGGAGCCTGTTGAGTGTCGAGCAGTGATCCGGTTTTTGTATTTGAAAGGACGCACACCACGGGAGACTTTTGATGAAATGAAAGTAACTTATGGTGATGATGCCCCATCATATGACCTCGTAAAACGCTGGCATCGTGAATTCAAACATGGTCGGAACTCTGTGGAAACAGCTCCCAGATCTGGTCGCCCCCTTCTGACATTGATGAGGCATCTATCCATCAAGTTGAGGCTGCCATTTTGGAAGATCGACGCATAACTATTTGCCAAATAGCCCATGAGGTCAAGATTAGTACCGGGTCTGTGGAAACTATCATTCATGACCATTTGCATATGCAAAAGGTGTCTGCCAGATGGATTCCCAGGTTGCTCACGCCTTTCCAGAAGCAAGAACGCGTCGAGTGCTCGAGGGTGAATTTGGAGATGTGCCAAGAAGATGAGTCAAAATTTTTCAAAAGACTGATTACACAGGATGAAACCTGGGTCCATCACGATGATCCAGAGACCAAAGCCCAGTCAATGCAGTGGAAGCACCGTGACTCACCCCCTCCAAAGAAGGCAAGGGTGCAGCCCTCCGCTGGCAAGGTCATGCTCACAGTCTTCTGGGACCAGGACGGAGTAGCGATGACAGATTTCCTGGCAAAGGGTACCACAATTGCAGGATCCTATTATGCTTCACTTTTGAGGAAATTAAGAGAAGTTATCAAAATCAAGAGGCGGGGCAAGATCAGCAAAGGCATCCTCCTCCTGCAGGACAACACTCCGGTCCACAACTCGCTTGTCGCCAGATCAGAAGCACAGGCGTATGGCTATGAACTCCTCCCCCATCCCCCCTACTTTCCTGACCTTGCACCCTCTGATTTTCACCTCTTCCCAGTCATGAAGTTGTTTTTGAAAGGAAAGCGTTTCCGAGATGATGCAGCCTTGATTTCTGAAGTCGTGTTCAGGTTGGAGGACCAAGTTGGGATCTTCTACAAAAACGGTCTTCAGAGCTGCATCAAACAATGGGAGAAATGCGTAACTCTGGGTGGTTCCTATGTAGAAAAAGACTAATAATTGTGCCAAGTTTCTTTGCTCTACTGTTATGGGAAGTGGGTCAGGGGCATTACTTATTGAACGCCCCTCGTATGTTCGTTGAGTTGACAAACGATAGATAGCCAATGAAGGATGCTTGGGTGTTATTACTTGGCTTAAACTCTTAAACTGCTTTCAGTTATCATATATGTGCTCACATGACTGCAGTTACATAAAGGTATACTGTTGAAAAGTATACCTTTATGAAGTGAGCAACATGTATGGAAAACGGTCTTGAATACCCGAGCATTTGAATTAAGTTGAACCGAAGGCTTTAGTAACGCACTAGTGCACGACCCACTGTTTTATTCTTGGTGTACGATATAATAGGTTATTAGGAATGAAATGTCCGATTTTGAACTGAAAGTTTATTTTACTTTAACCCATCAAAAAACAAAGCCGTTAATAAAAGTATGCACATAAATTATCAACACAATTTTGCCATTTTATCGGTAGCTTATTTATGCCAGCAATGAAAACTTCTGGAGAGCAAGACGTGATGAAATCACGAAAGGTTGTTTTTGCATCTTCAGATTTGAAGTTTTTTTCCTAGCAAAAGGTTGTCTAATGCCCGAAAAACGCGACAGTCAGTTGGTGCAAGGTCTGGTGAATATGATAGATGACAGTGCTTCCAAGTTCTGCCAGCTTCTTTACCTTGCTGATTTATTTCAGATGCTCCAATACAATTGGAATCAAAGCATCAAACCTTGCTGCTAACTCACGCATAGTTTGAGATGTATCAGCTTCCACTAGTTTCCAGCTCATCGTTATCCACCTTAGTCTCAGGTCTACTACGAGGCTGATTTTCACGAGTAAAGTCACCAAACCGGAGCTTCTCAAACTATCGACGTACAATGTGCTCATTCGCCACAGCTTCATCAAACACCTCATTGATGTTTCGAGCTGTCTGGGAAGCATTAGTTCCACGACGGAACTCATATTCATAAACAACACGAATTTTTGATCTATCCATGGGTTCACAAAAATTGATTTACAAGAGAAAATTCACAATATAATCAGACACCATGAATTGCGATTCGAAAAGTGATGATGTAACCCTTCAATGCTGTAAAACAAAGAATTGTCAAGATAAGACATTAGAGTTAACGACTGTCAAACTTGGTGCATAAGAAAATCGGACATTTCATTCTTAATGACCTGGCACTTTATTTCATTGAAATTTATGTATATATCCAATAAAGAATTAAATAAAAGAGCAGAAATCAGTATTGAAATAAAAGGAGCATCAACCTGGCTGAAATTACTAAAAAAGTTTTGAAAGATATGAGGAATGAAAATTCATTTGATATATCATTTCGACTCAAAACCTGTATTACCATGGAATCAGATCTCACAGAAAAATTGAAACGGTCGACAACTAGAAAATGTGTATTTTGAGGTCGCAGATAAGCTAACCTTTCCAATTGATCAACGCCCTTTGATCATGTGAAATGCAATGTTTATTCAAGGCTGGAGATATTGCTTCTAAAGGCGATCAACAAAGAGAACAATAAATGTAAAGAACACTGATAATATTGGTATTAATTCTTTGATTGGTCAACTTCCGGTATTAGAAATTTTTGAGAGAAACCCCTAAATCAGTAGTTCTCATCCGGGGTTCATATGGCCCCTGAAGGACCATATCAGACTTTTGGGAGTCCACACAACAAAATAGTAAATTGGGGATCGACAATAATAATTTGTTGGTCTCTGAAAAAATTTTGCTTTAGCTGTATATATTGGTGTGTATTGCAAGAAACATCTAGGTTTCTTTCTCTAACATTTTACATAAGTTCAACCTACACAAGTTAATGTGTGAAAAACAATAGCAATTTTAAAAGAAGTTTCTATTAAACAAGTTTTTGAACATCAAATGGCTATGGGGGTCCACCAGACTAGAATAGTAATCAAAGGCGTCCATTGATTAAAAAAATGGTCTAGAACCCCTGCTTTAGATGTATGTATTGGTATGTATTGCAGGAAACAGCTTGGTTTCTTTCTCTAACATTTTACATAGTTCAACCTATACAAGTTAATGTGTGAAAAACAAAATAGGAATTTTGAAAGCAGTTTCTATAAAACTAGTTTTTAAACATAGAATGTTTACCAGAATAAAATAGTCAAAGGGGTCCATAGATAAAAAGAAAATGGTTGAAAACTTTTGATCTAACTGAAAAATATACAAGCGACAGCACGTTCGTAATATCATAGATTTGCACAAATGTATCAAATTTTACTTATAAGTCCAACCAAATATGCGATGACTGAATAAATAATATCTCGAGCAAAGCGGTTAAAGATATTTCTTCAGTAAAAGTAAGACCGGAAAGATTGCGTCCTGTGGCTATGCTTAAAAATTACGCAGATCCAGCAGACAAACTAAATCTAGTTGCAGTTGATAGAAAATTTACTTCCCAAGGGAACACGAAAATATATAAAAAAAGAAAAAAACAAGAAACGAAAAAAAAGGAAGAAAAATCCCGCGACAAATTCTAACAACTTTGTTGGTAAATTGTGTTGAATAATAAAATCATATAATAACGGTTGATTTTCTTTCTTAGAACATCATCATACACTTGGTATTTCACTTATACATACATTATATAAATTATAGTGGCTGTCTTACAAACATTGAACTTGCAAAACATTACAGGTTCGGGTTGCAAAGAAATCTTGTATTTTACGGTTGATCCTGCCTTTAAGATTGGTTTCAAATATTGGAACAAAACCAGCAATTTCGGGGCCGGTAGTAAGTCGATTACATCGACTCAGAAATTGCTGGCCTCGTGCCAAACTTTGAAATCAATGTTAATTTACATTAAGGCGGCGAGCTGGCAGAAATGTTAGTACGCCGGGCAAAATGCGTAGCCGTATTTCGTCTGCCGTTACGTTCTGAGTTTAAATTCCGCCAAGGTCGACTTTGCCTTTCATCCTTTCGGGGTCGATTAAACAAGTACCAGTTACGCACTGGGGTCGATATAATCGACTTAATCCGTTTGTCTGTCCCTGTTTGTCCTCTCTGTGTTTAGCCCCTTGTGGGTAGTAAAGAAATAGGTATTTCGTTCGTCTTTACGTTCTGAGTTCAAATTCCGCCGACATCGACTTAGCCTTTCATCCTTTCGATCCCGATAAAACAAGCACCAGTTGAGTAATGATGTCGATGTAATCGATTAAACACCTCTCCCATGTCAAAATTTCAAACCAATATTAGTTTAGATTTAATTATGTAAATTTAAAAGACTGGACGTCAGGAATGTTTTTATCACCTTCACTGCAAGCTAACACTAACTGTTATTAGATCACATCACCACCACCATCACCACAACCACCATAATATTCACGACCACAACTACGACGACGACGACGACGACCACCACCACCACCACCGCCATTTAAGGTAGTTTCTTGCTGCTTGTTTTGCCAAATATTTAGTTTAATACCATAGTGCCAGCCGTACACACACACACACACACACACACACACACACACACACACACACACACACACACACACACACACACACACCTTCTCTCTCTCTCTCTCGCGCACAAATACGCTCGCGCGCACCCTTTCCCGTTTATCTATCTATCTATCTATCTATCTATCTATCTATCTATCTATCTATCTATCTATCTATCTATCTATCGACCTACATACTCTACAGCTTTATGTTATCCATATGAATGCGTTTACCAACAAACAACTTCTACGATAAGTGGGTAACGGTTTTGACAAAGATGGCCGCTGAATGAATTCTATGCATCGTTTTCAACCTTGCCTCAATATTAACTCGGCAACCAAAATATGATATTCAAAAATGTTTCATTATTTCTCTAATCTTCTCACATTATGCAGTTTCCTAAGAATAAACGTTTTATTTGTTTAATATTTTTACCGCGTAATCATCAAAAAAACGATGAAAATTTAAATGTTCCAAAAGGTATCGATAACAACATGGTCTTTACATTCTGAATCATAATGTTACAATGCTGCGGTCGTTTAGCCTTAAGATCTTGTTTATCTCTTCTGTCTCTACAATAAAACTACGACTAGAAGTAAAACATTACTGCAATGAGTTTGTCTCAAACTGACAAATGCTTTTCCGATATGGATCGCCGTTACAGATTAACATAAAAATAACATTTAACGTATGCTCTCTCTCTTTTCTTTCTCTGTCTGTCTGTCTGTCTGCCTCTCTCTCTCTCTCTCTCTCTCTCTCTCTCACAACCATGCATACACGTTAAGGCATGTTTGTTTGAGTGTATGCGGGCGTATGCGTGTGTGTATGTGTGTGTGCGTATGTGAGTGTGTATGTTTAGTTCGCTAATGTAAAGGCGTTTATTCCGTGTTCATACGATGCATTGAATTTGTGTAAGTACATATATATTCATATATACATACAAGTATACATACACACACACACACACACATATATATACAGACATGTATACATATATAAACATATATATACACATATATGTATATATATGTGTGTGTGCATACAAAAAGTGGAGGGAGAGAGAGAGGGAGAAAGAAGGAGTGAGAAAGGGAGAGAGAGAGGGAGAAAGAAGGAGAGAGAGAGGGAGAGCGAGGGAGAGAGTGAGGAAGAGTATAAGCGTAAACCAGCCCCACTTTCAATCTATTAAAAACCTGATTAAAACAAATGTTTCAAAAAATTCCTAAGCTTTTCAAGTTTGCATATTTTTATGGATACATCTAGGGAGATGTGCGCGCGCGCACATACACAAACACACACACATACATACACGTACACACATACGCACACACAGAAATACACAGATACATACACTCAAAATTTGTTGTAATCTTATATGAAAGGAGGTATTGCGGATGTCAGTTTGTATGTATGTATATACCCATACACATATCTCTGACTGTCAGTCTGTTTTTCTGTCTGTCTCTTTCTCCTCTCTCTCTCTCTCTCTCTCTCTCTCTCTATCTATCTATCTATCTATCTACATATGTGGGAAATTCTGTCTGTGAGTTTGTAGAGTTGTTAGCTAACTCCTCCTACATCGTTTTATCGATTTTGATGAAACTTGATATGTGAGTAGAACTCATATCTGGAAACCTCATAGCATACTCAGATTGTTAAAACAAACGATAATAGGGCCCCTGGAATGGATCCTTATATATAAATCTAATATATTTTATTTTAAAGACCAATGGAAATAACCCATTCATCCCTGGAAGGGATCCGTATATATAGCCAAGGGAAATTACCCATTCACTTTCCTAAATTATTTGGTAAAAATGAAATTGAGTATGCTTATTTCTTAGTATTTGAACTGTTAGAGTTATTTTCGCAATTTATCCAGTACAACCCTTAAACAAGTAAATAATATTTTCCTAAACGATAGTTTGTAAGCATAAATAATATGTTGTCTTATCTAAAGCGCTAGATACAAAGGGGACTTCCTCGTAGAAGTGCAGACTATATAGACTGACAAAGCCAGAAACTTCGGCTGAGCATTTCGCCCATTGGTCAGCACCGAAAGGCTCAATGTTCTTTTTTCTTTTTTTGTTTTTGGTTTTGATGCAACATTGCTATAAAAAAAGAAATTGATTTTCTAGTTTGGTGTGATATCTGTGTTGATAGGTTTGAAAGAAAGACTGGTTTAGAAAATCTGAGAATAATTATAAAATTGATTCGGTGGTGAATCGGTAATAGTCGTTAATATTTAATTAGCTGGCAGAATCGTAACCACGTCGGGGAGAATGTTTAATGGCATTTCGCCCGTCTTTACGTTCTGAGATCAAATTCCGACGAGGTCGACTTTGTCTTTCATCCTTTCGGGATCGATAAAATAAGTACTAGTTGAGTACTGGGGTCGATATAATCGACTTACCCCTTCAACCCGAATATGCTGACCTTATGCCAACATTTGAAAGCAATATTTAATAGGAAATGAGATCCATTTTAACATGGGAAGAGTTGAATCAATTGATATGCTTGCTACTATTGTTGTAGAGAGGCAAGGATGTGATCTGAATTTTGGGAATGATAGAGTAAAAACAATTTTGCTAATGATGCCAAGGTCAGATTTTAAGAGTTGATAAGCCTGGTAGAAGGATAACTGTTAAAGTTAGATTACCTTTTAGCGTGACATAGGGTTCTTGGGTTAGAGTGTTCTATATTTCATGTCGCGTCTAGCTGTTTGTATGATTGTGCATAGAAAAATATATTCATATATGAAATTCCAACCTAGTCCGATTTTCACATTTTATTATTTGCAATTTTTACAATTTTACAACATTATAACAACAGAATATTATATATCTACTGTGATAAAACTAGTACTTTCTTGCCTTACACAAACATCAGGTTAATGTAGTGATAGTCGTGTTCCACGTGCCCTTCTTTCGTTTGTTCACCCAGTCGTATATACGCACGCACACAAACGCACATACACACACATTCTCTCTCTCACACATACACAGGCGCAGGAGTGGCTGTTTTGTAAGAGGCTTGCTTTCCAACCACATGGTTCCGGGTTCAGTCGCACTGCGTGCCACCTTAGGCAAGTGTCTTCTACTATAGCCTCGGGTCGCCCAAAGCTTTGTGAGTGGATTTGGCAGAGGGAAACTGAAAGAAGCCTGTCGTATATATATATATATATATATATATATATATATGTATGTGTGTGTGTGTATGTGTGTCTTTGTGCCTGTGTTTGTCGTCTAGGTATACAAGTTGTTCCCTTCTACTGAAGCTAATTTTTGATTTAAGGTTTTCTTCGATTTTTATATTAATATGATTTTAAATCATAATTGTAATTTCATATAACCGGTTATTGAAAAGACCGTTAGTTGAAAGGACCAATGAAACAAAACCATTCTCAAATGTGTATCTATCAAAGTAATTGCATATTTATACATATAACCTTATTTTTGTTTCATTCTCAATCCAAACTGTCCGACGAACGGGAACGTGGAACTCTGAGTAACAGTTTTTGTGATATATATATGTGAGAAGTAGATAGACAGCCGACAACTGATGAAGGGTTGTTCTTTGAGTTACTTGTCCTCTTTTCCATTTTTTCTCGTTGTTTGCATCATATTTAACTCGTTTGTTTTCGTACTTGATGTTGTTTACAGTTGGTGATGTCCTGTACCCATATATATATATATATATATATATATATATATATATATATATATATATAATATATATATATATATATATATAATTTATATTATTATTTAATTGAACGCTACGCATCCATTTCCAAGTATATATATATATATATATATATATATATATATATATATATATATATATATATATATTATATATATATATAGAGAGAGAGAGAGAGAGAATTGATAATAATTTAGGACTTTCCAAGAGTTCCCTGTCAACATGATTTATCAGATATTTTTTTTATGTGGAATAAATTCCATTCATCGCACATATCAAATAACGTTTCTATGCATTCCTCAACAGCATAAAATAAAACTGGTTTAAAAAAATCAACATGATTTATTTTCAAACAAGTATTAAATCTCTTTCACCCGACATATAAGGCTAAAGAAGGAAGATATAACTTCTGCTATCACTGGCACCTTTTCTAACTGATCAAGTAGTTTGAAAGATGCTATGAGAATCAGCTTTTGTTAAATCTTGATTTTTTTTATTAGTGAAACGAACTTGAGCTAATCAAGAATGGTAATACACGATTGTATTAAGGGCAACGAGCTGACAGAATCGATACCGCGCCGGACAAAATGCTCATCGGCATATTTTTTACTTTAGCCTCTGAATTCAAATGCCACCAGCTTCGACTATGCCTTCCATCCTTTCGGGATCGATAAAATTAGTACCAGTTGAGAACTGAGGTCGATGTAATCGACTTACTACCTCCCACGGAATTGCTGGCCTTCTGTCAAAATTTGAAACTAGTTACATGATTATTTTGTTTTATGGAGACTTGTTGCTCTTCACCATTCCTTAGCACTTCTAATAACATTGATTGCTTTTGTATAGCGACTCCAGCAACATATATATCAATACAGTCGATCGAGTCGACCTCAGTATATTACTGCTTCACACTATATCCATTCTTGAGGAGTGAAAGGCAAAGTTTACCTCGGCGGAATTCGATCCCAGAATGTATCAAGATGGAACTGAAGAATCTTTTATCTTTTTGCTTGTTTCGTTCATTAAATTTCCGTCATTCTTGGGCATCATATTGAAGGGTTTAATCGAACAAATCGGTCGCAGAACTTACTTCTTTGTTTAAAGTCTGGTACTTATACTATCGGTATCTTTTGCCCAGCCGCTACGTTACAGAGATGGAAACAAACCAACACTGGTTGTCAAGCAGTGGAGGGTGACAAATGAAAACACAAAGACGCACACACACACACACACACATACACACACACACACACACACACAAACACACACATACATACACACATACACACACATACACACACAAACACACATGTATACATATATACACGGAGGGCTTCTTTCAGTTTCCGTCAGCCAAATCCACTTAAAAGGCTTTGGTCGGCCCGTGACTATTATAGAAGGCATTTGCTCAAGGTGCCATGCAGTGGGACTGAAACTGAACTCGAAACCATTTGGTTCGGAAGCAAACTTTTTACCTCATTGCCACACCAGACAAAAATATCTCATATTTCTTAGCTTTATTCTCCATTCTGAATTCTGCTATCGTCGACTTTATCTTTCATCCTTATCCGGTCGATTATGTACGTACCAAATACTTTGGTCTCGATTCTGTCGCCTATATCCTTCGACAACAAATGTGCGGCTCAGTGCTATTATCAGAATAAGAAATTATCGATATTTGAAACTAGAAAGAAGAGTGAGATAAATATATGGCCTCAACATGCTTTTAATATTGATTTCAAAGTTTGGCACACGGCCAGCAATTTCAGGGGATTGCATCGACACCAGTATTCAACTGGTTCTTATTTTATCGACCCTGAAAAGATGAAGGGTAAAGTCGACTTCGGTGGAATCTGAACTCAGAACATGAAGACAGAGGAATTGCTGCTTAGCATTCCGCCCGGTGTGCTAACAATTCTGCTAGTTCGTCGCCTTAATATTCTCTCAAATTCACACACTTATTGCAGCGGTCCTTCAGTTTTCTAAGCCCTGTAAGAGAGCGCGGAAGGTTGGGCCTCCAGACAGGCCTTTCACGATGCCCTTAAAGCGAGGAACTTTTCAGTACACTCTCGTAATTGGTGGGTGTTGTAGTGGTGCAAATGTGTGTAGAATGGTGTGATGCTGGTATTGCTCTCGTGAGTAGTGATCATTCCTTGCTCTACTCAATGAGGAGATACGTCTTTAATATATCTTAAATGTGTGTGTGTATGTAACGAGAGAGAGTGAGAGAGAGTTAAGTAAAGTCTTATTTCTAACACTGACCACATGTTTTGGGAGAGTGTTTAGTAGATTTAGTCAATACCTAAATACTAATGGTTCTTACCAACCATTTAAGGAGGGGTGGCATAATTGGCCTAGTTTCAAACTAAAGCACGAAGTAATTAATACCGCGAAGTATATTGTCGGGTGCTCCGTCTGTCATTCATTTCCCTTGAGATGAATAAAGTATTGAAGTCTAAAGAATTTATCACCTTATCGTCGCTGTAAGTATGCATCTTGACATTTTTGTAAGGTATTTGTGTATGTTTACACATTTATTAGCACCATGCTATCACAACGTCGGAAGACAAAGAGTTCTTTATTGAAACAATAAATCTGTTTTACCTTGCCAAACAAAAAAAAAGTATGCAATGTTTAGAGCTTTTAGGAAATATAGGAGGCATACACAACTCTTCGTTTTTATAAGTGTTAGTAGAATGAAGTTGGTTGGAGGAAATAATAGCAATATTGTGTTGAGATTTATTTTACTTATTGAGAGTGATGATAATAAAAAAGAAGTTGTGAGGATTACATTTATTTTGATAAGAAGAAAATAGCTGATATATTCTAAAATGTTGAATTTCTGTGGATGAATGCTTAACATCGTGTGAGATAACCGTGTACTAGTTCTAACAGAGTTCTAACGCGCTAAAAGAGTATTATCATTGCGGCAAGGGAACACATCCTTGCAACAAACACCACCGATTAACACACAGCCGTCGATAAAGATATTATCTACATATACGACGGAGGAGAATGTTACAGTGTTGTCTGTAACCTAAGAAATATCTCTAATGGTTGACTGTAATGTTGTATTTATGTAGCCAACCCCAAATTTAATTGCCTTTAATAAATTTGTTACCACATTATCCACTGCGTCTTTTCGTTTCCAAGGCATTAGGATGGGATTTGAGTTAACCATCAATTCTTACCCTACCGCCACGCAAACGGAAGGACCCATTTTGTTTAATGAGAAAACTCCACGACGTGGTTAGCGACTACGCCGAAGATCTAGTTACAACAAAATCTATTACAAATTTTCTGAGATTTCAGAAAATGGTTTCTCAGCATTATTTCTGATACTTGAAACGGCTTTTAGACCAACCTGATTCTTATTAATCAGCAAACCTTATACAATATGTTTTATTGTGCTACTGTCGGCGAGAACTCAGATGGAAGACGTTGCTTCATACTAACTAGAGTATGCTGCATGGAACAGGGATAATAAATTAGAATACAGCATGGAAAACTAAAGGATATGTATATATTTAGAAGTAAAGGATATGTTTTTAGTTATAAATATATATGGTATTGAAAAAAAAAAAAGAAAATATACTTTATGAAACGCACTCTAGATAAATTCAGAACTCGGTGTTATGTATGTATGTATGTATGTATGTATGTATGTATGTATGTATGTATGTATGTATGTATGTATGTATGTATGTATGCATGCATGTATGTATGAGTGTGTGGGTGGTGTGTGTAGTTATATTTAACGTTCTCTGTTAAATTAGAGTTAAAATGCAAGAAGCATTTAAAAGCTAACTAGAAATAGTTATGTCTTGAAAGAAAAACAACATTAGTCATTGACTGATATTCTTTTAATCATTTCGGCAAGTACGGGAGACAACTAAAATATACCGAAACTGAGGCCTCTCTGATTGGCTTAAAGCTTTAGCATGATTCGAATATAGTTTGCTTTGAAACAAAATTGTATAACTAAAGCTGTTTCTCAAAATGTGTGGTAAGTGCATTGGTGACAATTATACCGTTCAGTTTCGGTATATTTTAGTTTCTCATCAGATCGAAGTATAGGCTCTGCTCATCATCTGAATGTCCAAAGATGAAACTCATGTCCCCGCAAGCCAGCTACGGAACTTCTACATGATCCCTCGACCTGCAAGAGCAGCCAATATCCTTCAGATCACACAGTACCCTCTCATAAAGATGGGATAGTCACAGCTGGAACATCTTTAATCCTAGATCTGCTTGATCAGAGCCAACCTGGAGTTAATCTCCTTTACGCTCATCGCCACGACAACCACCATCACTGCCACTGCCGCCACTACCACCATTTTGCCGCTGACGCTGCTTCCGCCGCTGCCGCATCACTGAGTTATGGGGACGTAAATAAACTAATACCGATTGTCAAACAGTGGTGGGGTACAGACATAACACACACACACACACACACACACACACACACACACACACACACACGCACGCACACACACACACACATACATACACACACACACGCACACTTTTGGTTTCCGTCTATTAAATCCACAGGCTTTGGTCGGCCGGAGATACAGTAGTGTGACTGAACATAAGACCACATGGTCTTGTGTTCTTGTGTTTTTAGGAAGGAAACTTCTTAACCACACAGCCACTTCTATGTCAATGATATGAATTATTCTAATGTTTTCTTTTCTTCTTTCTTTTTTTAACTTCAAAGATTTCAAATGCGAAACTGTCACCCTGTGAAGTATACGTAGGTGGAACTGATGCTTTGTATGTACAGTTAAAAAATATCAGTACTGAATCATGGAAATAATTGAATCATGGGGGAAAAAAGAAAACACTTCCCAAAATTAAAATAGGTTTTTCTCTGTATTTATTACGTTTAAAATTAATTGTGAAGGCAACTTTTTCCTTACTGTTACTTTTAACTTTTTTTCTTCCTCTTCCTACAATATTAAAGCAGAAACATTTTTCACGCCCAAAAACAAAAATCTTTTTTCCTCTTTGACACTATATTCGTGATTAGAAAATTCAATTTCAGAGAGAAGAGAATAGGGCTATTTTTCTCTTATCACATTATATACTCTCAAATTTCAGCCATTTTAAACTGAAATTCTTTTTTAACACTGTTTTAATTTGTACTTAAAATTTTCTATTCTCAAAATCCTAGCAGTTCATAATTTAATTCATGCAGTTATTTCTCTTCGTAAATATCGAAACGAGATGGAACAACTTTAATACATTGGACATTAATAGTATAACCTGTCCCGAACCATTCTCTAGAAGATTAAACCAAAATAGGTTTTAAATAATTTTCGAATACCCATATAAAGCACTGTATACCTCTATGTTAAAAGGGTTAATTTCCGACCGCATATCGATATTGGGACAATTTCTTCCAGATTTGCACAGTTTGGAAGATATATATAAAAAAAATGTCTGCAAAATGTTAGATCTATTTTTGTCATGCACGTCCCAACAAGCAAATGAGAATTGTGACCACAGTCATTGTTCTGCTAATTCATTAGCATTTTTTAAAATTTCAAGGTCAGTGTAAGTAAACACCACGAAGCTTTTTATGCTGCTGTGGAGAAATCCAGAGGATTTAGCAGTTAATATTTTCAGGCAAAGAAAATTGTGTACAATATCTCGTACGTCACACTTTTTGAATTCTCTTCGAAAAATTCAACAAATATATATGTGTTTATCTTTGTGTCTGTTCTTCCCTCGCCGCCATTTGACAACTGGTGTTGGTGTATTTAAGTCTCCGTAACTTAGCGGTTTAGTAATAAGAGATTGGTGGAATAAGTACTATACTTAATAAAAAGTCATTCGACTAAAAATTCTTCAAGGGGTGTCCCAACATGGCCGCAGTAACATGACTAAAACAAGTAAAAGATCATTCCAGATGATAATTTTTTTGCTAAATACTTTACTATGAAAAGTCAATTAATACAATTCTTGTAAATACTCAAGATCTACAGCTTAGATATGCGTCTCAAATTTTCACGTACGTCACGCGAGCATGGCCTTCCTCCTAGTCTTGTGTTAAGTAACTGATGAATTATATGAAATACTGCACACACAAAATGATACGATTGAAGATAACAGAAAAAATATTTCTCGGTAGAGAAATCGGTTTTGCAAGTCAATGTGGCTTTGATAATTTGTGTGCGAAAAACTCAGGAGAAAAAACAATAGAGAATAAAGAGAGAACTTATTTAATTAGTATTTTGCTGCATTTGCCCCATCATCAGTATCAGCCAGCCTACAATCAACCGGGGAAAACAATTCAGACCACCCCATCTTGGATCTGTTATAAGAGAAATAGTGACACCGCTGACTGCGAGCATTCATCTTGCATATATATATATATGTGTCATCTTGAAAGAAGGATCAGAATTTATACTGGAACAAGGCCACCAGTTCACCATTAGAACAAACTTCACCTGCGCATCAGAAAACTTAATTTACGTCATAACATGCGCAGGCTGCAATAGGCAGTATATAGGCCATACAAAAAATAGCTTACGTAACAGGATGGCGGTGCATAAATCACAAATTAGAAACCCTAATTACCGCAAAATACCGGTCAGCGGACACATAGATAGATGTGCTGGAAATGTAAATCCGAAATTTACAACTAACCCGCTCTATAAATTCAGTGACAACGCAACCTTCACACAACGCCAAAATAAAGAACTATATTTCATAAAAAAATTTAGACCAAGTTTAAACACCCTGGGCCAGGAATACTAAAACAAAAGATAAGTCCTCCGAAAAGGAGAAGCAAAATTCCACCACGGCCGCTACCTTAAACAGACACTCGCACTGACGGAAATATGCCTTAGTAAAAAAGGGAAAAACATTCTTTCGTGCAAATCTGACCCTGATACATACGATACAGCTAAGGGTCAGACCCGATTCTAATTGGTCAACAAGTTGATGACGTCTAGTTCTGCTAGAATGGACAGGATACAAACAGGGGACAGTCATTAGTCAGAATATTGATGACGTCCTTTTCTGCTTGACTAGTCACCTAACAAGTACAGACAGGGGGCAGATCTAATGTAGCTATAAGTCGTGATTGGGCAGAATCTGGATGACGTCCCGTTCTGCTTGACTAACGAAGCGACTGGTCAAAACAGGAAACAGACAAGAGGCAGTTATAATACAGCGATTGGTCAAAATGATGATGACGTCCCGTTCTGCTTGACTAAAGCCACCTAACGAAACGATTGGTCAAAACGTTGATGACGTCACGCTACGCTGGACTGATCACCTAACAGGCATTATAAAACCGAGCAATTCACAAGACTCACTAGAACCACCCAGCGAACACCCACCATGGGTCATCACAATTGCTTAAGGTAAAAATGAATTCCTCGCTCTTTCGGAAACATCAATCTTCTGTATTGACTGCTTTCCACCACTTTGATCTGTTTTTTGTATTGAATACGTATCGCCACCGTGGGCCACTGCATCGAACACTTTGAACATATAGCATGAATGAACTTACTTCAAACTATATATCAACTATACATGAACTCTAAGATGTCTGACTCCGTTGTGTATTATAAATGAATTTCTAGTGTTTGACGGCATGAGCTGTCTTTTTTATATATAACTTTTTTTGATAAGGTTCATTTCAGGAACTGAAACATGTTATAATGTATATATAAAAATTAAAAATTGTATAATTATAGCAGCATTTTCGAACTTCATTTTTTACAAATATATATATATATATATATACATGTACATACTCACATATATACTTATACATACTCACATACATACTCACATACATACATACATACATACATACATACATACATACATACATACATACATACATACATACATACACATATACACATACATACATACGTACACACACACACACACACACACACACACACACACACACACATATATATATATATATGGTATTAGGCGCATAAACATTTAGATAAGATTCTAATATACGTGAGACGTATTTGATCAATACAAAGGTCGTATTCATAGTTAATTTGCTGTGGAAAGCCTTTCTAGTTTGAGCCAATAGGTAGTGAAAAACACCAGCAGTCATTTCAAGGCACCCTATCTCTGCAGAACGGTGAATGCATTTCTCGCTCCTTGTCAATCATCAGTCCAGTGTACAGTAAAAGAGTACTTCCTGAGGTGCTCACTGCGGACACGTCGGATATTGTTCTCTTCACTTTTTAGTACTAAGTTAATGTATTTATTTTTTCTGCTGTTGTTTAGTAAGAGCTGTCTGAGATACGACATTCGAAGGTTATCTGCACTTTTCTCATATCTCTACCTCCTTCATCTTTTCCTAGGTAGAACCTGTTCATATCACTATTTATGTGGAGATTGCCAGTTGATGTCAATATCTTGCGGGATTTTACGTCTGTGGAATGGAATTCTTCCACAGACTAGTCAACTATCCAAAATATTGGATTCAGCAATTGTGGGTTATTGTGGAATATTGGGATATTGTCTTGTTGTAAGAAGAGATTTCCGACTGCCATATTTTTCTTAGTCTGGCATAATATTCTCGGGTCACTCTACCTTTATTCACAATACGTTCGTATGATGTGTTTTCATCAAAGCCTAGGTATTTGTAGCATTCTTTGTGTGGGAAGGGGAGATAATGAGAACATTAATGCACAGGTTTTGGGTCTGAGGGTTTGTATGTTCTCTTCCGTTCTTAATTATTTAAATGCTTCCTGTGGGGAGGGAGCTGGTTTCTAGCAAAGATACAAAGTTCCATCGTTGGGATGTAGCTAACAAAAACGAAATCACGCTGTAAACTTGAGAAAAGTCTTGCATATTTTTACTGTTCCACTTACAGACTGTATTTGTAATATGTAAGTTAGCTGCTCGATGTATGTATGTATGTATGTATGTATGTATGTATGTATGTATGTATGTATGTATGTATGATTGTATGTATGTATGTATAAGTAATCGAATACTCGGATAGGGTACCGGAGAACCTATCGAAGCTCTGCAGTTTGTATCATGTCAGTTGCCAAGACACATAACATGAATTAATCCAGCACTAAATAATTACTGCAAGATGTAGATTTCAGCAACATTGTAAACTGACCAGGGTTTCATATTAACCTCCATCAGTATAAATAAAAGAGCATTATTGTTATCAAGGCACGATAAAGTATTGCTAGGATTTCGTCTAAAACACTATCTTATGGATTAAAGATCTGTTAAATGAACGTATTATCTCAAATACATGCTACTGTTGCTAAGTCTCACGAGTTGACTCATGAGGAAAGGTGTTGCGCCCATGATGATCATGCATTTTTTTATCACGCACTCTACATGTAGGACAATATCAATATGCTTTTCTTTTGTAAAAAGTTTGAATGTAACTGGAAGGAGATTTGGCTGTTGTTTCTAGCAAGTCAATCGATCACGTTAAAGTTCCCTCGTCAGCTCGACCTCCGATACATATTTCTGTCGGGTTTTACATAAAAAGCTACTCTATAGATTCTTTTTAAAAAATCGTTGAATGGCTCGTGCGCCTAGCTGTCGTTGCTAATGACTTAAAACATTTTTGATAAGCCTATCTCCAAGGGATTGCATCTTTTCATATCTTGTTGCTTACTTAACCAGACAGTTGATTAAATCTACTACTCTTGTTCATCACCATGATAACTACGACTGATAATGTTCTTTCCTGTGGAAATATATGATTTATTCTGCTGTGAATGACAATAGATTGTATTTTCCCTTCATATTTACCTACAGCCATTCTCTCCTCATCTTTTTTTATTCCTTTTGTTCCATCTATTCTCTGTTGTATTTACCTCTCTCCCTTCGTTTGCTTATCTCTCCATTTCTTTGTATGATTCAACTGCGTCAACACATCTTCCTTTGTCTCTCTCCATTCATTCCATTTCCCCCCCAGTCTTCAGTCTCTCTCCAACCGTCTGTCCATCTCTGTAAGTGTCGTTCTCTTACCAATGTTTCAATTTTGTTAATATGATTGTTTGTCTCTGCCTGTTTACTTCATTATTTCCTCCCACTCTCTCTCCT
>NC_042997.1:58406936-58441936 GCF_006345805.1 Octopus sinensis
CTCCCCACAGTGATATATAGAAAATCAGTGCCAGAACAGGGGCTGGTGTCGCAGGTCATCCATCCATCCATCCATCCATCTACCCATCCCTAATTTAGCGAAGTAAAATGGAGTGAGCGAGTTCCTTTATTTCATTGATTTACAGTTGTTTCATCAAATACTGATCTCATGAGCATATTCAATAATATATGCAATCATTAATTCATGAGATGTCCCCGACACAAATTCAAAGATAGATTCTTCAAATCATGCATAAATGTTATTTGCCATGGAATACAAGAGTCAACTATAATTCATGCCCATATCTAGTTGAGCACATTTAAATGGTTAAATGGTTACCTTAACATATCACGAGCCAAAAAAGAAAAAAAACAAATCGTCGTTTGAGTTGACCGTTTAAGAAGAATTGGTGAATCATAAAAAGAAAGAAAGAATAAAAGCATAAAAGAAAAGTTTTGGCTTTTAGAGAGTATAAAAAATTATAGTCATTTGTTAGTTTCTATCTTAAAAGTACTAGCAACGAAATTCTTCAAATTTTCTTTAGTGCTCTTGGTAAAACTTCATCCTACCTGCCATTCAGACAACGGAATGGTAACACAAAATTGTATTTTTAGCAAGCTGAAATATATTGACTGCCACTATATAGCAGCCAGCCATAAAATGACACTACAGTAGTCGACAGATATTTACCACAGAGTCTCTGTAGTAAATATCTGCCTGTGTGTATATATATTTATATCTCTATATATATGACTTACACGCTGCGGAGACTGAGAATATTCTCTTTCATGTTTAGGTAATGTAATTGTAAAGTAATCTAAAAATTGTCTTTTGAATCCTTATGTATACTTATTCTTATTTTCGTGCGCACCTGAGTTTTGGCCTTGTTTGAAATGATGTTCAATCGCAAAATATGTCCTTAGGCTTTTGGCACTGAAACTAGTGACTTTTGATGAATTTGTCTTGATATTATTTTATTCTTTTATTCATTTATTCTTTTACTGTTTTCAGATTTTAGACGCGGACATGATTAAAGACCGTCTTTTAAATTTCGAAGTTATCAATTGGACACCGGTATTTTGACTGAGATTTATCTCATCGACCTTGGAAGGCAAAATGTCTAAATTGTCGTAGGCAAGGTATTTTGTTCGACTTCAACTAAATATTGCCAATCGACAGTAAACGTATTTCCATTTATTAGATAGTGTTGATTCCCTTACAAAATACGCTTTCATGTTTACTGCTTTATCTTTTAGTTGTTTCATTCATTGGACTGTAGCCATATTGGAGCACCTCTTCGAAGGATCTTGGTCGAAACAAATCGACCTCATTACTTATTTTAAGTGTGTACTTATTATATCAGTTTTTTTGTCGATTCGCTAAGTTACGAGGGCGTACGTAAGCCAATACTGGTTGTCAAGTCGTGGAGTAGGGACAAGCACTCACACAAAAATACTCATGCTCACGCACACACGCACGCACACGGCAAGCTTCCACACAGTTTCTTCCTACCAAATTCGCTCTCAACGCATTTGTTGGTCCAGGGCTATAGTAGAAGATACTTACCCAAAGTACCGCATAGTGAATCTGAACCGAAAATCACATGGTTGCAAAGCGAGTTTCTTTACCTCACAGCCATGTTTGCGCCTTGTATAGTTAATCTAAAAACAGTTGCCTTCAAATCCTCACGCCATCAAATTTCCATATGCTCTTTGGTTTTGATTTCATCTGCTCAATGTTAAACATACACACATACACGCTCCCCCATCCCACCACACAAAATAGACTTTTCCATTAATATCGAGGCATGACTATCTAGTTATCCGATCAACTCAACCTATTTATTTAGCGTGCAAAGCGGTCGACGCGTTTACTCTTGACGCAATTCTCAGTCAGAATTAGAGCGATACAGTGTGACACGGTCGAACTCTAAGTACATCCCATCCAACGGGCTTCTAAACACAAACCATTTCCTCATTTCCACTCACAAGGTATATGATAAAGATGTATGGCATTTGTGCAAATATTTTTTGCGAAACTTGAGTATCGTACCCCGAGGATCAAACTCTGAGCCTAAAGGCTGTAAAGTGAACTTTTTATCCAACCATTCATACCTTTATATGTGTACATATGCGTGTTTGTGCGTGTGTGTTTGTGCTTATTGAGTGATAAGTAAGACCTAAAACACTGATTATACATAATCATATAGCATGGTCTTGCAGGACTGAACACTTACAATCTGTCAGCATATATAACATCAAATCAATTATAAACCTTTTATCTGTAACAGTTTAATGGCACAGAAAATAAGTGCTGATGGAAATACGCACGGTAACACAAATTCTTAAAAAAAAAAAAAAAAATTATATGTGTAAATTACTCGAGACATAGGATGCAATATAGTTAAGTAAATTTTAATTTTGCTTCTCACCACGAATTGGAAAAATTCACCATTTAACTTAACATCTATGAACTTTATTTAAAGATAATGGTTACAAATTTTGGCACAAAGCCAGTCACGCTTTATTTTGTATATGATAGAATTTCCATATCCCGCCGAAGACAACGTATGAGTGTTCGGTTTTTACTGAACGACTTGCAAAAATTAATTTCTTTATTGCTCACAAGCATAGAGAGGACAAACAAGGACAGACAAACGGATTAAATCGATTACATCAACCCCAGTGCGTAACTAGTACTTATTTAATCGACCCCGAAAGGATGATAATAATAATCATTTCAAATTGGGGAAGGTGGAGATGAGTCGATTACGTCGATCCCAGTATTCAACTGGTACTTATTTTATCGACCGCGAAAGGATGAAACGCAAAGTCGACCTCGGCGGAATTTGAACTCAGAATGTAACGGCAGACGAAATACCTATTTCTTTACTACCCACAAGGGGCTAAACACAGAGATGACAAACAAGGACAGACAAACGGATTAAGTCGATTACATCGACCCCAGTGCGTAACTGGTACTTAATTTATCGACCCCGAAAGGATGAAAGGCAAAGTCGTCCTCGGCGGAATTTGAACTCAGAACGTAACGGTAGACGAAATACCGCTAAGCATTTCGCCCGGGGTGCTAACGATTCTGCCAGCTCGCCGCCCTATGACCTGTACAAATTATCTGTTTATAGTGATCAAATGTATTTGCTGTACAATAAAGCAGGAGAAGATGGATGAAGAGCGGGGCGATGGGTCACGTACTCAAGGACAAATGGTGAACTCGGCCGCGTCCCACGGTAATGGCCGTGATGGCACTGGTGCGGACAATGGCCAGTGACACTCGCTGCAGCAGTCATACAACCTCGCGGGGTTCATTCCTCCGAC
Source organism: Octopus sinensis (assembly GCF_006345805.1). NCBI lineage: Eukaryota > Metazoa > Mollusca > Cephalopoda > Octopoda > Octopodidae > Octopus > Octopus sinensis. The sequence continues at coordinate 58,410,272 of NC_042997.1, forward strand.
GAGTTACCGTTATCCCTATTTTGTGGAGGACATCGTCTGTACGGGGCCCTAGAACACCTGATGTCTCGACAGCGACCGGTACAAACCGATAGCGGCCGGTCAGGCCTCTTTATCTATTGATTTTTCTCTATTCTGCGTTACGGGCGGCGACAACTAGGTTTGCAGCCGATGCAGCAAGGTAAGTGATAGCATGTAAGTGCGTGTGTGTGTGTGTGTGTGTTTTTGAAAATGAATCAGATATAATAATAAGTTTCCCTAAACGGCATCAGTTTATTAATCTTTATCATTTCTGTAGCTGGAGTTATTTTTGAAATAGTCTTGGAAAAGAAAATTACATCTCCCGGAAAGAAGAAAAAGTTATCAAGCTTTGAAAGATATAATTATCTTTATTTACATCTATCCAGACTGATAGAAAGTATATAAAACTTAACAGCTTGAGTTTAAATACACCAGCGAAAACTGAAAATAGCGATAGGAAATTAAAGAATGACGCTAAATTTAAATATGGTTAATGAACAGATTCTTCAGAAAAGAAAACAGAATTTTAATAGGACTGACATGAAATAGCAAATAAGTTCAGCATAAAAATATTCTTTGCTAAGTGAGAAAAGGAAATGACAAATTTTACATAGTGATATTCTTGATGCATTACAGCAACGCAAGTTTGTAAACTATTTAAACAGAAAACAAAAGTCACCATGCCAACCGTCAACACGACGTGAACATTAAAATGCCATAAATGCTATCTATTTAGCAGCATTAATTTGAACGAATACACGCAATATTTCTTAGAAAGAAGTTGTTGTTAGTGTTGGATCGAGTTTGCCTTTCATTCTCTATCACATTTAGTCGAGTTATTACGCCGAAGATGATTGACAGTGACGTTCTTGTTAACCTTATTACTCAGAGTTGTGACCATTCCTCTGGAAATAATTCGTTCTACTACAGGCAAAAAGCCTGAAACTTTTGTGGAAAGGGTTAGTCGATTACATTGACCCCAGTGTTCAATTGGTACTTATTTCATCGAACCCCGAAAGGATGAAAGGCAAATCCGACCTCGGCAGAATTTGAACTCGGAACGTAAAGATGAACGAAATGCCGCCAAGCATTTTTTCCGGCGTGCTCACGATTCTGCCAGCTTGTCGCCTTCTTCTGGAAATAATACCAGTTGCAGTAAATGACCATCAGTTCAGGAAAAGAAAGAAATCTTGCACATTCGAATAAAGCATGAGTGCAAACCATCCTGTTCCGCAAATTTACCATTTGCGCAGCTGTCATATAAGTAACATATTAGGGTTTCACATCACTTTATCCCTTCTACTGACAGTTGTTCCAACGTCTTCATCTATCAAAGAAAAATATCGCGCGCTAAATATACTCCAAGCAGGTTTTATACGCTAGAACGAAGATTGGACTTCGCACATACACACATATATGTACATACATACATAAACACATATGCACATACATACATACATACATACATACATACATACATACATACATACATACATATATACATATCGAAAATCTCCGAGTATAATCCGCATTTTTTCCCAAAATTTAAAGGTCAAAATCCCTAGTGCGTACTATATACGAGGTTAAAAATGAAAAATATTTTCTAAGAAATGTCCTAGTCTCTATTTGCTCTCCGGCAATGTTTATTCAGACGCATTTTGTGATGTCGGGCGCGAAAATACCTTAAGCTAAGCCTGAAAGCAACAAAGTCATAAAAGAATCATCCATAACTTGCAGTAAGCAACATTTATTAAACGTTATTACTGTTATTACTGTTATTTCTTTATTTTCTGCAAACAAAATGCACAAAAAAGCCGCACGTTTGCATTGTTATATATATACTATAACAATAAAGGACGTTACCGTATACATTTTTACAAACCAAGGACGTTATATAGACCTCCTTGACTCAAGTTGGAGAAGGAGTGCGTATTATACACAAGGTTTAGGTTTTTCAGAGGTACAGCTCCCTAAAAATCCCCTGCGTATTATACTCAAGAGCGGACTATACTCGAGGATTTACGGTACATACATATACACATATATATTATATACATATAAACATGCACGCAAACACAAGTTTCCGCCTACCAAATCCATTCACAAGGCTTTGGTCGTCGGCCTCAAGCTTTAGTAGAAGACACTCGCCCTAGGTGTCATACAACTGAACCCCAAACCATCTAGTTGGAAAGCAACCTTCTTATCATACTGCTACGCCTGCGCCTACGTATTTACTTTCGCAAGGAACCTGCATGATGACGGCTAGTGAGCACAACTTTCGACATCACTGTCTAAATATTCCGTGTATATACATTTATACACGCACAGACACATATACACAAAGACATACACGCATGTGTACATATGCATTTCTACATATACATATATGTATAAGTATTCAAATAAACGTGTACATATATATGTATTTGTGTGTGTCTGTATATACTTGTATACTTGCATAACTGTGTGTGTGTGTGTGTGTGTGTGTATGTATGTATGTATGTATATATATATATGTATATATATATATATATATGTATACATATATATATATGTATACATATATATATATATGTATACATATATATATATGTATATATATATATATATATATATATATATATATATATATATATATATATATATATATATATATATATATATATATATATATATAGTGTAAAGACAAAGAGAAGTATACAATATATCATACAAGTTTAATTATTCTTGATGTCTTGAAAATTATCTTTGTTCCTAGAGAAAATAAAAAGCTAGTACCTGGCGGCTATTGCTGCCGATTCTAGATTAGAATCCACATGAATATGCGACACACACGCACACACACACACACACACACACCACACACACACACACACACACGCACACACGCACGCGCACGCACACACACACACACACTCGCACGCACGCACACACACACACGCACACACAGAGATATATATTCATGTGTGCGAGAGTGCGCGCGCGTTTGCGTACACTATCTCTTTCCATGTGGCCCTTCTCTATCTTTGTTTTTGATATATTGTAAATTTTATTCTATCCCTCCATGTTAATAGCATAATATTTCCAGGAATATAAGAGCAAATTGATCTGGTCGAATTGATGCTATAGTTCAAATAACAAATTGTTTGTCTAATTTTCAGTGATTTTGGCGAAAATTGTCAACTCCCTCTCTATCTCTCTCTCTGTCTATATATATATATATATATATATATAATATATATATATATATATACATATACAAATACAGACTAAATAAATCAAAAATATAAACGAATGAGAAACAAGAAACTCATTGAAACACATTTGTATAAAGGAATGTGGAATTGTAGAAGAGTATTACGTGTCAAAATATAATGACAAAGATAATTAAAAAGGTATTTTCAAAAAATAGCTGTGTGATAAGAAGCTTGTTTGCAGTCACATGGCTCCATGTTCAGTCCCACTACGTGGTTCTTTGTGCAAGTGTTTTCTACGAAAGCCTCGGGTCGACCAAAGATTTGTGAGTGTATTTGGTAGACGAAAATTGAAAGAAGTCCGGATATACACGCACGCACGCACGCACACATTCACACACACACATACACACGCACACACACACACACATACATACACACATGCTTTCATATATTTTTATATATATAAAATACAAAAATGGGACAAGAACGCAAAACATCCTGACAGTTAGCTGATACAAAAAAGGGACAACAAAACATACTGACAGACGATACAAAGAAAACAAGGACGGTTTTCATTCCTCAGTCGAGTTCCAGATTATCTTTGCAATTTCGGCTGGTTATACTCGAGATTGCTCCAATCTGGCCAGCCCCAAGGAAAAACTAAGCTAAGAGCACTAGATTCCTTGCAAGAAAGTAGCGAAGGTATACGAAAACAAGGAGAACTTCAATTGGAGCTTAGTAAAATCTATGAAAAGAACAATTTCTTTTTAATCAGTTCAAGAGAATAGAATAATTTGCAAGCTGACTCCGCCGCTCGAATTTTCGAAGTCTCAAGGTAACATAACTGCTCTTTTTTCCCTCTCTATCTTGTTATCTCTCTCCCTCTCTCTATTTCTATTTCTATCTCTCTCAAACACAGATGCGCGCCCGCACACACACACACACACACGTACACACAAAAACACACACATGCACACATTATGACTGACATGCGCATCGTTCTAGACTTGCATTAACTGTTATTTGAGACATTTTAATTTTCTCATGAACATTTTCCATAAATTTGAAGTTTGTCCATTCGTGTGAATATGAACGATATTCGAAGCAAAATATTATGTAGTGGAACTTTTTTGCGATAACAACGGCAATTTTTATTATATTGCATTTTTAATCTCTTGTTCTGTTTTGATCCATTGTGATCAACTTAATCTTCTTAACGGAATGAAAAGACTTGATATATTTCATCATAATCTTCGTCCTTTGTGTCGGCAAATATCTACAAAAGGAGCCATTAATATTATTATTTCAACATGGCTGTGTGGTAAGAAGTTTGTTTACCAGCCACATGGTTCCGCGTACCACTATGGGCAAGTATCTTCTACTATAGCTTCGTGCCGACCAAAGCCTTGCGATTGGATTTGGTAGACAGAACTGAAAGAAGCCCGTCATATATATATATATATATATATATATATATATATATATATATCTATATATATATATATATATTAATAAATATAAGGGTAGCAAAAAATTCTCCGCTACCAGCGGTCTAGTGAGAAAGAAAAGATAGTCAAAGACTATATAATATACATTCAACAATATAAGGAATGGCCATAATAGGACATTCGACTCACTAGAAAGAGCAGCCAAACTCAAACCGCTAAATAGTTGTAATTCTGAAATAGAAAGAGAAATAAAAACGTTTACTCCTTTCATCTCTGGACTATGCATAGTTTCGGCAAACTTTGGTAAACAAATTAATTAAATTAAATTAAATTTATTTACAACTGGCGTGCCTCGTCAGCAGAGAAGCCAAGACGAGTATATGTCCACGAGGCGATGGTAAAGAAGCCTCCAGTCCATATGCTCTAAATTTTGGCCATTCCTTATATTGTTGAATGTATATTATATAGTCTTTGACTATCTTTTCTTTCTCATTAGACCGCTGGTAGCGGAGAATTTTTTCTAGAATTTTCTGCTACCCTTATATTTATTAATTAATGATTTTTGGGATAATTTTGAAATTAAATCAGCAGTTTATATTTGCTGCTGAGAAGACCACGCGATTGCGGTAGAATTTTGAAAAGGGGTAAACGTTTTTATTTCTCTTTCTATTTCAGAATTACAACTATTTAGCGGTTTGAGTTTGGCTGCTCTTTCTAGTGAGTCGAAAGTCCTATTATGGCCATTCCTTATATTGTTGAATATATATATATATATATAATATATATATATATATATATATATATATATATATATATATATATATATATGTATGTATGTATGTATGTATGATGTATGTATGTATGTATGTATGTATGTATGTATGTATGTATGTGTGTGTGTGTGTGTGTGTGTGTATGTATGTATGTATGTGCGTCTGTGTTTGTCCTTCCCACCACCGCTGGTGTGGTGTGTTCACATCCCCGTAACTTAGCGGTTCAGCAAAATAAGTACCAGGCTTATAAAAAGAAATAAGAACTGGGGTCGATACATTCGACTAAAAAATTCTTCAAGGCGGTAACCTTGACTGAAACAAATAAAAGATAAAAGAAATCTTTATTGTTGCTTGCTTTAACAAACGAGCACAATCAGTATGTCTTGGGTGTGTGCATCGGTTTTGAATTTTCTCTTGTACTGAAAATGGTTATTCATTTGTTTGTATTTTTTAAGATCATTCCCAAAGTACCAATTAGAGTAGGTATTGCTTCTGCTTACAATTTTCATATTTTGGTGATCTCGATTTCTAAATCTTCATGTTTGGATAATTTTACATTTTTTGTTTTCGTGAGAGTTATTATAACATGCCGGGCAAAGTGTTAGAGGCATTTCGTCCACCTTTACGTTCTGAGTTCAAATTCCGCCGAGGTCGACTTTGCTTTTCATCATTTCTGGGTCGATAAAATAAGTACCAGTTGAACACTAGGGGTTGATGTTATCGACTTACCCTCTTCGTTGTGCCAAAATTTGAAATCAATTTTACATTCATCTCTCTGTCTGTATAAATTAATATATCCTAGACCACAGTCAGTTTGTCATTCACTATGACTTTTCCTGGTATATGTTTATGCTACCGCTTTCCTGTTAAAATTTCATAATGCTGATATAATTCCAGGGTATTAAATCTTTAATTCCGTTATAAGTATACATGAAATTTGTATAAGTATTTCCTACAGTTGTAGTAGTTTCTGGTGAGAAGGTTTTGATGATATGCTGTAGTGCCAAAACCTTCAGAGTTGAGTCCTGAGCTTCTCAGTCTGTGGTGAGAGTTTTTATTATTCAGTCTCCTTTTCAGTTTTCTCAAGTATTATAGACTTTTTCACTATTTGAGTAATTTTTCACATTAGATCCCTTCTTTTCTATTTCGTAAACTAAGATGAGGTTTTAGCTTTCCAGCAATTTTATGCATCAATTTTACATATCATATTTTCTTTTCATTTTTCGAAGTTCAGTTTGGTTGAGGATGACCCTTTTAGGGTTGAGTCTGATTTCCCTCGTTACTATCGTTGTTAGGTTATAAATAACATTACTTAGTCTGTCTATATAAGTTCAATTTGCTGCCGTGCACAGAGTTTCTTGTAGGTCCAGGTTACATTTATTCATTTCATAGAGCTTCTTATTCGTCTGTAGCTTTAGCAAGTGTCTTTGCTATGTTGAGCGACTATGTTCCAATCGCAAAAACATACGCACGTATACATGCATACTTACGTACTCGATATATAATTACACACACACCATGACTTGGGACAGAGTAAATAAATTATACACAATAGTTGAGCAGATATCAACACAACACTAAAGATTAGCGCAACAGAAAACATCTGCGTTGAACTGATGAGAAATCTGCTCCATCTGGACTTATCGCTTTAGACTCTACCTATAATTATTTGAGCACTATTTCTGTACTACGGCATAAATACATACACAGTGAGACTTACACTTGGCTTGTATATCATTACCAAAAGGCCTCCATAAATGCACGTCACAGCGCACACACATAGTCCAAAGCCAATCACCTGCATTGGATTCACATTAATTATATATATATATATATATATATAAGTTGAGTTGTGGGGTATCGCACGAGTGGAATTATATATGAAAGAAGGTTTGAAAATGCAATTTAAAAGATGTTTATTTACTTAACCGGTTTCACTCTTTGGTAAAAGATTGTCAAGGTAACATTGAATATTATGGGTTCAAAAAAGTTTTTTACATAATTGTCACATTGAATATTATGAATTCAAAAATGTTTTTTTATACATAATTGTCACATTACAGTATAAATATAGTGTTTGGAACAGAGATATGTTAAGGGCATAAAAAGTTCAATAGTGTGATGAGAATATTTGGAAAAATTGGCAGAAAAGAATAAAACAAATATATTATTGGAAATTTGGTTGCGTTAATTATTGGTTGTCGCAAATTGTCACATTACATGTATATATATACAGTCTTTGGTAGAAAGGACATGTTAAAGACATAAGGAAGTGTAATAGTTTGGTGATAAAGCTTGTAATATTGACAGAGAAAATTAAAATGGATATTTTAGACATCTCAGAATATTTTGAAATGAAGGCGAGAATTTGTTTTTACTGACCTGTTTGTTTTAGCAGAAAAGTTGAATTGAGAGAAAAAAAGATGTGTACCCAGTTTGGTTTATGGTTCCCCTTCAAGCATCAATGATTTTGGGGTTATCGGGAGGTGAGTATGCGGGTGTGAATAGATGTGTCCGTGTGCCTGCTGGTCAGACGGCGTCTGTTTGTCACACACATATATACACACACACACAACACACACACACATAGTATACAAACACACACCACATACACACAACACACACACACAGAACACACACATACACAACGCACCCACATATATAATATACACACACAGCACACAAATATAACATGTATTTATATATAATATACACACATATATAACACACATACACACACAAAATCATTGATGCTTGAAGGGGAACCATAAACCAAACTGGGTACACATCTTTTTTTCTCTCAATTCAACTTTTCTGCTAAAACAAACAGGTCAGTAAAAACAAATTCTCGCCTTCATTTCAAAATATTCTGAGATGTCTAAAATATCCATTTTAATTTTCTCTGTCAATATTACAAGCTTTATCACCAAACTATTACACTTCCTTATGTCTTTAACATGTCATTTCTACCAAAGACTGTATATATATACATGTAATGTGACAATTTGCGACAACCAATAATTAACGCAACCAAATTCCAAATATATTTGTTTTATTCTTTTCTGCCAATTTTTCCAAATATTCTCATCACACTATTGAACTTTTTTATGCCCTTAACATATCTCTGTTACCAAACACTATATTTATACATGTAATGTGACAATTATGTATAAAAAAACATTTTTGAATTCCTAATATTCAATGTGACAATTATGTAAAAAACTTTTTTTGAACCCATAATATTCAATGTTACTTTTGACAATCTTTTACTAAAGAGTGAAACCGGTTAAGTAAATAAACATCTTTTAAATTGCATTTTCAAACCTTCTTTTATATATATATATATATATATATATTATATATATATATATATATATATATATATATATATATATATATATATAATATATAATATATATATATATCTTTACTTGTTTCAGTCATTTGACTGCGGCCATGCTGGAGCACCGCCTTTAATCGAGCAACTCGACCCCGACATAAACACACCAGCATCGGTTGTCAAGCAATGCTAGGAGGACAAACACAGACACACAAACACACACACGCACATATATATATATATACACGACGGGCTTCTTTCAGTTTCCGTCTACAAAATCCACTCACAAGGATTTGGTCGGCCCGAGGCTATAGTAGAAGACACTTGCCCAAGGTGCCACGCAGTGGGACTGAACCCGGAACCATGTGGTTGGTAAACAAGCTACTCACCACACAGCCACTCCTGCGCCTATATATATATATATATATATATATATATATATATATATATATTAAGGGAGGACTTTTTCAAATCTATACTTACAAGTGTTTGTGTATAGACGTGCAAACTCACTTTGTTATCGGTATGTATTAACGCTTGTTCGTATATTATTATTGCGCTAAAGATAGAAGAAAATCTATTTCAGATTTTAATCTTGAAATTTGCTAATTCGCAATTAATGTGGAGTCTTTATAAGTATCTTCTCACTAGCCCGCTTTCAATCGCATGTATTTATGGAGTTTTTTCGGTAGATTCGTAATGTTTGGACATTCAGTATAGAGGAGATAAGTCTCGTTTTGACTTTTTCCCTTAAAGTAATTATATATATAGTTATCAAGGCAATCAAAAAATGGTATGAAAATGACTGTTAAACAAAACAAAATTACTAAGTAATTGACCGTTATTAAGACAAAAGAGCTATGAGAATGACAGTTAAATAAGGAGAAAAAACCGAATGGGAGAAGTAAAAAAGTAAAAATGCTCATAGAAAGTAACGGGGACATAAACACACCAGCATCGGTTGTCAAGCAATGCTAGGGGGACAAACACAGACACACAAACATGCACACACACACATATATATATATACATATATACGACGGGCTTCTTTCAGTTTCCGTCTACCAAATCCACTCACAAGGCTTTGGTCGGCCCGAGGCTATAGTAGAAGACACTTGCCCAAGGTGCCACGCAGTGGGACTGAACCCGGAACCATGTGGTTGGTAAACAAGCTACTTACCACACAGCCACTCCTGCGCCTATACATGTTAATAATAACTATAATTTAAAACATCTCGTTAATATCTTTAAAAACATGCACAAACGCATTTACTCGTAGAGACATACTCACATACATCCACTTCATTAATAGGTACCAGTCCATATATAAGATTCACAATACTGGAACTAAACCACACCTTTTTACACATGCTCACATACATAATTTTCAGTTATCTCCCTGTTGAGCTTGTGTGAATGAAGCTTCTTTCTTTCAGTTACACTTCTGGTCATTTAACTTCCCATTTTAAACATGACTTGATGCAAAATGATATTTTCCCGTTACTCCTGCTTTCATTTCTTCTTGCACTGTTTTTTTTTACTACTAACTTTTTGACGAGGAACTTCAACCCGAAGCGTCAAAACACTTTGTTTTTAATCCCGCATTAATCGTCACACTAATAATTACACTTTGTGTTTATGTTCCTCTCAGTTATTCTCGCCATTAATTATTTTGAACGCATAACACACACACACACACACACACACACACACACCACACACACACACACACACACACACACACACATACATATATATAAAGTTAAATTTTCTTATAAAGTATGTTTTTAAGTATACTTCACGATATATATAAACTGTATTAAGAAGTTCTCATTACAAACTAAATCGAAAGATAAAGGAAATTATAGGAGGAACACATCCAGGCAATCAATACAAATTCCAAAGCATAATTCAAAACACACAACGAAATAAATATACATGTAAATTTATAAATCAGTGAACAAAATTACGTGTAAAAGTCATATGTTAAAACTATGCATCATGTATGTTGGGTTCAGGTACCGAATGGAGCAGTGACAAATAGAGATAAAAATTCGAGGTGAAGGCTTCCAAAAGGAACTGTTTGAATCGATTAAGAATTTGATGTTTATACGAAATGACAGGTGAAAGTTCAAAATTTTAAAATTCAGGGGTAAATAGGTAAATAAAATAAATATATACAGATTCCGGTGAATTTGGGTAAAGGATATCATCGACGGCAGTTTCAGGGATACAATAAATGTATAAATGGTGTTTTAAGTATTCCAAATACATAAACATAATGCTCCCCTCATCAGGATGGTTTCCTTCGTGATGAAATCCTACATGGTAATAATTCAATAGATTGTATTTCTAATACTTAAAACACCATTTATACATTTATTGTATCCCTGAAACGGCCGTAGATGATATCCTTTACTCGAATTCACCGGAATCTGTATATATTTATTTTATCTACCTATTTACCCCTGAATTTTTTAAATTTTGAACTCTCATATGTCATTTCGTATAAACATCAAATTCTTTTTCGATTCGAACAGTTCCTTTTGGGAGCCTTCACCTCGAATTTTACATATATATATATATATATATATGTGTGTGTGTGTGTGTGTGTGTGTGTGTGTGTGTGTGTGTTGTGTGTGTGTGTGTGTGTGGTGTGTTGTGGTAGCTATATATACGTCAATATATTATGCATGTGTGTGTCTAATAGTGCGTTTGTTGCTGCCTGAGAGTGAGAACGCTGTTTATATCCATTTGCGTGTCTATCAGAGATGAGATGCATCTAAATTGACGATAATTCTCAAAGTAATTCCCTCGCGTGTTCTGGTAATTCCAACGTTTTCAGGTAACGTTTATACTTATATTAAATAAAGAAATGCTATGTACGTCTGCTTTTTCAAATTTAGAAAGATTATTGACTCGTAATATACAAAAAGTGAAAGCAAACTGCGTAGTAGTTGTAACATTGAACACACACGCGCGCGCACACCCACACACACCCACGCACACAGATCATTGGTTCCATGGAGACGTAGCTTATTTAAGTTCATTATTCTATATTCACGGTTCAAGTATTCAAATATATAACTAAGACACGAACGAACATGCGATCGACTTGCTTGAAATATCAAACCATCTCTCTCTCAAATTATCCTCCACCTTATCTTAAAAATAAAAAAATGTGGTGGGTGTCACATTGAATGATGTAGTCTTAGAAAAACTACGCCTGAAAAATGATAGGGTCGTCACGTTTGGAATAACACTTTGACTAAAGGCTTGTTTTGAGTTGACTTGAAGCTAACCACCACCACCACCACCATAATCATTATCATCATCATCTTCATCAATAATAACAACATATAAGAAGGTTAGGATAAAATAAAAACATTTTAAAAGAGCTGAATAAAAATGTGACACTCATTGAGCACTGGTTAGATTCGGCAGAGCGACTGGGAAAAGAAAATGCTTTGCGATATTTAGATGCATCGCTTTACGTTCTGAGATCAAATTCTGCCAGTGTCATCTTACCTTTTGTCTCTCTGCGGTAAATGAAACAATAACCTGAAAATATAGTAAGTCGATATAATCGACTATATATTCTGTTCAATATTTAGGGTGAGAACCTGGCAGAATTGTTAGCACGCCAGGCAAAATGCTTAGCGGTATTTCGTCGGCCGCTACGTTCTGAGTTCAAATTCCGCCGAGGTCGACTTTGCCTTTCATCCTTTCGGGGTCCATTAAATAAGTGCCAGTTACGCACTGGGGTCGATATAATCGACTTAATCCGTTTGTCTGTCCTTGTTTGTCCCTTCTGTGTTTAGCTTCTTGTAGGTAGTAAAAAAAATAGGTATTTCGTCTATCGGCTACGTTCTGAGTTCAAATTCCACCGAGGTCGATTCTGCTTTTCATTCTTTCGGGATTGATATGATAAGTAACAGTTGAGCACCAGAGTGGATTTAATCGACTTACACCCTTCCCCGAAACTGCTGGCCTTGTGCCAAAATTTGAAACTAATATATGTGATCTTGTATCTATGTCAGAAATTAATACCAACAAAACCTGTTCGAGGGCTACCTTTACTACATGTCCATTATTTTCATCCTCCGGCTGTACTAAAGACACTAGTATTTGTGTGTGTGTGTGTGTGTGTGTGTGTATATATTTCAAATGCAAACACAACAGGTCTGATATAATTGTTTCGGGTGGTAAAGAAAAATTATGAACGTCCCAGTTCCGACCATAAGTTTATAAGTGACCTGTCCACCGAATTACCAGATTCATTGAATTAGTGTCTAAATGTACTCTAAGTCCAGTCAATGTGACACAGTGTAACAATTTTCAAGTACAATCCATCAGACGGTCTTCCATACAGTTTCCATCTGGCCAAGTTCAATCAACAAGGTATGGGTCATATGGAGGTAATAACGCAGTTTCTAACAAATAAAAACAGCCCCAATAATTATTTTTAACTATCACGACGTATTTACATTAAGTATGATACATAAATGGATATTTTAATACATACATTTATACATACATACATACATACATATAATATATATATATATATATAATATATATATATATGTATATTCATAAAATAAGGATAAAAATCACATTAATGATTTCTATGAGCATTTTTACTTTTTTACTTCTCCCATTCGGTTTTTTCTCCTTATTTAACTGTCATTCTCATAGCTCTTTTGTCTTAATAACGGTCAATTACTTAGTAATTTCGTTTTGTTTAACAGTCATTTTCATACCATTTTTTGATTGCCTTGATAACTATATATATAATTACTTTAAGGGAAAAAGTCAAAACAAGACTTATCTCCTCTATACTGAATGTCCAAACATTACGAATCTACCGAAAAAACTCCATAAATACATGCGATTGAAAGCGGGCTAGTGAGAAGATACTTATAAAGACTCCACATTAATTGCGAATTAGCTAATTTCAAGATTAAAATCTGAAATAGATTTTCTTCTATCTTCAGCGCAATAATAATATACGAACAAGCGTTAATACATACCGATAACAAAGCGAGTTTGCACGTCTATACACAAACATTTGTAAGTATAGATTTGAAAAAGTCCTCCCTTAATATATATATATATATATATATATAGGCGCAGGAGTGGCTGTGTGGTAAGTAGCTTGTTTACCAACCACATGGTTCCGGGTTCAATCCCACTGCGTGGTACCTTGGGCAAGTGTCTTCTACTATAGCCTCGGGCCGACCAAATCCTTGTGAGTGGATTTTGTAGACGGAAACTGAAAGAAGCCCGTCGTATATATATATATATATATATATATATATATATATGCGTGTGTGTGTTTGTGTGTCTGTGTTTGTCCCCCTAGCATTGCTTGACAACCGATGCTGCTGTGTTTATGTCCCCGTTACTTAGCGGTTCGGCAAAAAGAATAAGTCCCGGGGTCGAGTTGCTCGATTAAAGGCGGTGCTCCAGCATGGCCGCAGTCAAATGACTGAAACAAGTAAAAGAGTAAAAGAGTATATATATATATATAAATGTATGTATGTATGCATGTATATATGCATGTATGTATGTATGTATGTATGTATGTATGTATGTATGTATGTATGTATGTATGTATGTATGTATGTATGCTAAATTTAGATAACAGCAATGGCGTGGAGTTACACGGTAAACTCTTGAATAGTTTTCCACATTTTAAAAACTTTTCCGCTTACAGATTGTATCTGCTAAATACTTGTTGGCTGGTTATGTTGTTTGCTTGTAAACCCCAGCTTTCTGAGACTGTTCCGCACACAATTACTAACCTAATCAATTGTACTGATAATTATAGGCATAAAATTGCGTATATAATCGGGTAGACAACCTGAAGATCACAGGTATAACTGGGTATAAATTTTCTTTACCACCCGAAACAATTATATTGGGCGTGTTTTGTCCGCATTTGTCGGATGTTGTGGTGACAGTGTTCTACAAATATTTCTTATATTGAAACGCATGAATGTACTCGAGAACAAAAGTAGTTTTGTATATACCCAAAGGCAGTTTGCAAACGAATAGCATTGTATATTGTCTGATCAAGACATGTTGCTTTTCTAGAAAGTAGTACCGTAAGGATTTATTATAAATGATAATAGATTGTTACGCATGTTCTCTTCTGGTTTTAATTATTCGAAGGAACTGGTTTCTAAAACAGATACAAAGCTCTATCGATGCAATGTAGATAACAAAAGAAAATTTACATTTTGAACTTGGGGCTTGCATATTTTTACTGTATCACTTACAAATTGCATTTGTAATGTGTGTGTTTGATGGTTGCTTTCTTTTTTCTGAAAACCTCAGCTTCTCTAGATTGTCACTAAGGCATTTACTCACAAAACTAAATGCACAAATTATTAATGGTATACATGTGAATGATCGGCGTGCTGGCAGAATCGTTAGCACGCCGGGCGAAATGCTTAGCAGTATTTCATCTGCCGCTACGTTCTGAGTTCAAATTCCGCCGAGGTCGACTTTGCCTTTCATCCTTTCGGGGTCGATTAAATAAGTACCAGTTACGCACTTGGGTCGATATAATCGACTTAATCCGTTTGACCGTCCTTGTTTATCCTCTCTGTGTTTAGCCCCTAGTGGGTAGTCAAGAAATAGGCATACATGCGAACTTATAATCTGGCCATAGCAGCTGAAGGTTTCGAAGCAGTTGGCCGTATTTCGTCTGCCGCTACGTTCTAAGTTCAAATTCCGCCGAGGTCGACTTTGCCTTTTATCCTTTCGGGGTCGATTAAATAAGTACCAGTTACGCACTTGGGTCGATATAATCGACTTAATCCGTTTGTCTGTCCTTGTTTATCCTCTCTGTGTTTAGCCCCTAGTAGGTAGTAAAGAAATAGGCATACATGCGAACTTATAATCTGGCCAAAGCAGCTGAAGGTTTCGAAGCAGTTGGCCGTAGTTATCCATTGACATCAGCAGGGCAGCTGATCTCTCTGATGGTACATAATTTTTCTTGTCTGCCCCAAACAACGATATCCGATCCGCTATGTTTGCACATCGTAGATTTGATAGGAATGTTTCACCAATATTCTTGTGTATATTGATGCTTATATAGTGCATGCATTGATTAACAGGGATGTTCTGGGTATGTATTTGCTTGTGTGCGTGTATGTGTGTGTGTGTGTGTGTGCGCGCGCGTGTGTGTGTGTATGTATGTGTGTGTGTGTGTGTGTGTGTGTGTGTGTGTGTGTGTGTGTGTGTGCGCGCGCGCGCGTACTAAAAAATTTGAAAAGATTTTCCAGCGAATTTTTCGCATCCACAATTCTTAGATTGATTTCGTAGACAGAGACATAAACAGCTCTCATATGAAAGACAAGCAGATAGCTTTCTATATGTTAGCAACACTGGACAATACAAACAGTGAAATATTAAAAAGCAAAACCTCGTATTTCTATGGAAGAACGGTCAGCGACGTTTAAGAGCCACCTGTGAATGACAAATTGAACCGTGAGCAATTTATTAATGACAGTTGGACAATAGAGAATTCTTCGAGGATTGCTATGCCAAAGTATAGAACAACATTTTCGAAATTACGTTTTCGAATTTTCAAATAAACTCCTATTTAATAATAACATTGAAGGAGTTGTTCGTTAAGACTGTAAATTAAACAGTAGAACAATTTAAATTGATTTATAATTCTCTCCTTATTGGATAACATTGTTCATAGCATTCTTATTTGAATCGAAAGTAATAAAAATGATAAATCATTTATATTTTTTACTACTATAATGTCTATAAAACAGAAGTGGAAAGTGGAAAATAAATAGCAGAGTTAAAATTGAGATGATAAATGAGAAATATGTTGTTTATACTTTGGCTAGCTCTGAACAAGGTGATCTGAACTTAGTGTATCTCAGAATGCATTTTATAATGTCATTTCTTTTCTTCAAGACGGCAGGATTTAATTTGACGGCTGGATGTAACTTGTAGGTTCAGTGACTCCGTAGAGAGATATTCTCATTTGCTCGCAACGAAGAATATAGCAGAGATGTGTGCGTCTACCAAATCTAGTTAATTGATTTGCAAAGGTTTCATATAAGTTTTTAGTGGAAGTACGAGGGGATGCTGAAACATTCCAGGCTTTGAATAAACGAAAATACAGGAGGATCATTTAATTACGATTTTATTCAACATATTCTCCTCTCAAATTCACTCACTTATTGCAGCGGTCCTTCAGTTTTTCTAAGCCCTGTAAAAGAACTCGGAAGGTTGGGCCTCCACCCAGGCCTTTCACGATACCTTTAAAACCAGCTACTTTTCAACATCCCCTCATATGTAGCAGAGGTGGTACTAGTGGTGTAGTCAGTGATTGCTTTAGTGATTTTGTTAATAAGGTTGACAGAGTACAGTAAATATATTGGTAGATGTGATGTGGTGTTGGGTTTGTGATAGGTACATACACACATAAATATATGTGTGCATGTGTGTGTTGTGTGCGTATGTGTATATGTATGTATGCATGTATGCATGTATGTTGGGGAAATTTATATGGTGTAGGGTGTATGATGTATATATGTATATATATATATATATATATATATATATATATATATATATATATATATATATATATATATTTGCGGTTTAACAAAGTAACCAATGGTTTCATATGCAGTATTAGACGAAAATAGTCATTCATGTATCATACTTAATATAAATATGACGTGTTTGGCCAAAATTTACAGCAGCATTCGCCCAGGATAATATCGCCTATGCTCGTACTGTGTTTAAAACCACAATATGTATATATGGGAGCGAGATGGAACTTGCTCTAGCTGCCATGAGGGAGGTTTGTACTGAAAGTAATGCAAAACTGGGTATAACTTTTTTATTAACTGACATCTTTCGAAAGAAGATCAAATTGAAATACGCGCTCGTACACATACACAGAAAATTGTTATAGTACGGACAAATCATGTAGCCAAACATTTTTTGGCCTATTATTTTCTTGCGCATTATATAAGCTTTAGGCTTTAAAGGATCTCAATTAATTCTTCCAAGAAACCTTGCGAAATTACTAAGACAGGCGAAATAAGTGTGCATGAAGTTGTGCCGAATTTATAATTAAGAAAGATGTGCTCTTTGAAGTAAATAATAAGTACAAAAAAACAAACAAAACAAACGAAATGTATGTGTGTGTGTTTCCCTGTGTGCACGTATATGTGTGCATGCGTGTGTGTGTGTGTTTCCCTGTGTGAATGTGTATGTGTGTATATGTGTGAGCGTATTTGTGTGCTGTGGAGAACTGGAGAAAAAAGTGAGAAGCCTTGTTCAGGTGAATGTGAGACATTGTGTCTTGTTCAGAGAATAATCAATATCATATCTGGGTAGAGTAAGGCGGAGTATGGGTTGTAGTTATCATGAATCGAGTCTTCAAGCTAATCTCAATTTTCCGTTGAAGTAAATTTTCACTGCGAAAGTTTTTCAGTGAACGTATCAATTCCACATTATTTCTCTTTGTCTTCCTTTCTTTTTTTAAATATAGAATCTATTACAAGTTACACGAAACGATATTATGCAGCTGCACAAAACAGCTCTCATAAAATAGGTGAATATGGCCGTTTATGTAACTTAGTCTCGCTTCTTATAATCCTTAAATTTTGATTCTTGTTAGTGTGTGGTGTATTTTTGCACAAGCTCGCTTCATATTAAGCATTCGGTTGTCATTTATCATCATCTATAAATAACAAAAAGACTGTTCTTTAAGAGTTTGTGCTTTAATATTCATTATTTAAAACTGGCGACACATGCACGCTTAACAGTAGTTTTTGTCTAAGATGAAATATTAAGTACAGTATCGAATATCTTCTTCAACATGACTACTGAATGAAAATAAAAACAATGTTTCTTGTCATTCAAGTTTTGTAGCGGTTTAGTAAGATTGCAATCAAGCTGTATTAATAAATTTTAATATTTCTGGCGTTCATAATATTCACAGGCGTCATGAGAATTTATAAATTTTCGAGAGAACATGAAGTAGTTTATTTTTCGAAGCATGTAGGGCTATAAATAATATAATGTAAATATTATGTTGAAAACCTCTTTTGGACAGAAAAATAGTCGGAGGCTGCGATGGGGAGATAAACTCACATCTCCTCGGATGGATATGGCAGATGTTCTACTATTGGACCAAAGTAAACCTTCGAATTTCCCTATCAATTTTAGAAACTTTATTTTCAACTTTTTCTTAAGATTATCTGTACAGATTTTCTATAGACATTATAGCTAGCAATGATTTGTTACGTCGTTTCGTATCCGAATACGTCTAATGTAAACAAAGCAATTGCAGATGGAAAAATAATTAATGTGTGTATATACATATTTCAGGAGTTCTTGCTCCTTCTTCAGCACTACATCCAATCTATTAACCACCTACGAACTCATTGCTTAAATAGCTATTAAGTAAAGCGACGTAACGTTATTGGATATCCCAATTTTACATATTAAACACATTCCTAGCAGTTGGTACGTAAATATTAATTACTTGTAGAGATACTGTATTTCTCTATGCAATCATAACATATTTCTAAGTATATTAAACGCTTTAAAAACCTGTAGAGATAGCTTTTAAAAAAGGTGATTTAACAACACTGCTAACACGGTAGGACACACTGTGTTAAATATACTAATATACTAATACTAAGCGTTTAATATACTAATAACCGTAATATACTAGTATATTATGATTTCATAACTAAAACCAGTATCCTTACCAACGAGAATTAAATGTTGTTGACGTCATAAGAATTCATAAGAATAATTTCACGTTCGATATTTACATAATACATTGAATGTATTGGGTTGACAAATCCAGAGAAGTTCTGGTTCGGGTCCCACGAGTAACCTTCGAGTTTTTATATATATATATATATATAAACTTACTTGGAGGAAACAAAACGACGCGAGGGCGCTCAGTCATACAATAGTGTAATAAATAAAATATATGCATACATACATACATACATACATATATGTACGTACCTACATCTACATGTATATATACATGCATATATAAATATATATACGTGAGTACAGGACACCACAAATAGACGTAGAACTCAACGAGAAACGAAAACGTAAAAACAAACATGGAAACGGACATTTTTTTTAACAACGAAAAAACAGAGTACAAGACAAACAACACAAGAAAATTCCCCTTCATCAGCTGTCCCTAGTACGACTCCATGCGTGTTTCGAAGGTGAGGACAGAACACGACTCATCGAACTAGCCCTTCCTGCGAAAGAATTAAATAAAATTCCTTCGCAGAGGGGTAAAAACAAGGAAAGAAAAAATGTGACAAAAACAGGACGTAAAAACGATACAAATAAAATTACAAAATAAAGTACAAAATAAAATACAAAATAAAAATACAATTACAAAAAAATACACTACAAGAAATAAAAACAAACAAGAAGACAAACAATGAGGGCCTTTTTTGGCCTAGACGAGGAAAGATTCTTAAGAGCGCAGGAAGAAAGCGTGTTCACTGTTAGGAGGCCGCAAGCGAAAGGAAGTGGTCGCCCAGCTGTGAGAGAGATGAGGAGGAGTGAGAGAGAGATAGATAGAGGAAGACAAGGAAGGAAGGGAAGGTCAAGTAAAGGGTTATAGAGTTTCGCGTCATAATTATATATAAAAACTTACTTGGAGGAAACGAAACGACACGAGGGCGCTCAGTCATACAATACTGTAATAAATAAAATATATGCATACATACATACATACATACATATATATATATTATATATATATATATATATATATATATATAATATATATATATATATACATACATAATGGAGAAATTATACAAAATACAGGAACTTCGTAGTGAGGGTTTGGATAACAGTATTAATAAAATAGATGGAAAGAGTAATAGATTTTATTGGGTACGACACATGTTTCGACCCGTTCTGTTCTTTCTCTTGACAGTTGCAACAGCGAAGACTCATTACGTAATTTTCTCTAAACTATACTGTATAATTTTCACGTTCATATTTGAAGTTTTTGCGTTTCAATAATTTTTCTCTGTTTTTACTCATTCTCGAATTTGATGGACATATAGCGGTACGTAAGCCGACTCAGGAAATCTCTAGTGATACTTTTTATTGATGTACCCAAAGAGATCGAGAATGGGTAGAAACATGTGTCTTACCCAATAAAATCTATTACTCTTTCCATCTATTTTATTAATACTATATATATAAAATTTAAATAATCAGAAAATGGAAAAAACTTTTGATCAACAAACAAATTGGACCACATCGGTAGATTATTTTTTAATACAAAACTTGATATAACATTTCTATGACATAACATTTCTTACGGCCGTTTCTGCTTCCAATATTTGTCGGTGCTTACGAAAGAATTTCGAAAATAATATTCATCTTCATAGCATATTCGATCTAGTACATGGAGCTTCATCAGAGTGAATACAAATGCGTAAAATAAAATAAACGAAGGGAAGAGGCAATAGGAAAGAAGAGTTTCTGTCTACCAAATCCATTAAAAGGCATTGGTCACGTCTGGGTTATTGTGCAACACACTTGTCCAAAGTGCCAAACTGCGGGATGGGACTGAATGGGAACCACATGGTTGAAAAGAGAACTTACTATTCACTCATTGCTGCAAATTATGTTTTCTATTCCATTACTTATGTTTGGCATTCAAACCTGTTTCATCAACGATTCAGCATTGTGTTTTGTCATTCGAACCACTGACCGAAACGTTAACGTATCTTCTTTACTTTCCTCCACCGTGTTAATTGACTTTCTAATTGTTTTGTCTTGTTTTTCTAAGTGTCCTACCTGTATATCATTTTGTACAAATAAGCGAGACTTATGAAGAGTTTCCGTTTAATAATATGGGATTAGATATCCTATTGTGATAGTATATGCGATCATTATTATAACTAACAGAAAGGCGGTGAGCTGGCGGAACCATTAGCACACCGGGCAAAATGCTTAGCGGCATTTCGCCCATCTTTACGTTTTGAGTTCAAATTCTGCCGAGGTCGACTTTACTTTTCATCCTTTCTGGGTCGATAAAATAAGCACTAGTTAAAGACTGGGGTCGATGCAATCGACTGTCCCCCTCCCCACAAAATTTCAGGTCTTGTGCCTATTGTAGAAAGGATTATTATAATTAGCAGAATGTTGTTTACAGAATTGGCAGAATAGCGAATAAAATGCATTATAGTATTTAGTTACATCATATTTTATTCGAAGTTCAAATGCTATCTAGTTAACATTTTGCCTTACTTCTATCAGAGCTCGATAAAATAAGTATCATTTAAGCCAGGTCGATTAAATTAACTGTCAATTATCCAAACACTTATGATCGTGTGCCTATGTTAGAGCTTAATACTTACAATTAGAAATTTTCATAACATTGGTAATCAACTTTCAAGTGAGCTATTAACATTCGGCTAATACTCTTGGTGAATTTCATAATTCTTGCATTGTTAATTTTCTAAATGTTTTTGCGATGACGTTTTCGCACTCACTATAAACAATGAATTTAATATAGTAAAAATATATTCATCTGTATCAAGTTTGAACAATTTCAGTCGAATTTATGAACCAATATGAATTATACAATTACCCACAGTATATTGTATTTTAAAACTGCTACGAGTTATAAATTATGCTCAATTAATTATCCTTTAAAATTCACTGTAAGAACCATTTAACCGTCGCAAAAAAATACATTTTAATGTTCCTTGTGTACATTGAAAATCTTTCAATAGTAAACATTTCGTCGCATTACACATAGTAGACAACACCATAAAATTCTCATTTAATTTTTGATTTTCTTTCCATCTCTGTATGAAAGTATTACTAGTATGAAAGCAATATAACAATTCTTTCAGTGTTGAGATTGCTCAAATGTAGCTTGCAGTATTTTCAGACATAAAAATTGAAGCTTTCAGACCAAAGTTCACAGACAAAAATGGTAGGTCGACTTATACAGTAAGACAACTTTGGAGGGCCAAAAATTCCAGTGAAAAGCAGCACGATTTGAAAAGATGGTGATAGTCACCATCTATTAATGTTTACTCTATATGTTTACACTATCTACAATGTCTACTTGTACGCTGGAAGATACGGTACGTCTAAAACTGAATTCTTATACTTTTAAATGAGGTTTTAGTAGGTCTGACTAAGTCTGAATACACCAACAACAATAATAACTGGCTAATGCCATATAATAGCCAACCAGCATCTGTATTGAATGGAGAGTATGAATGCTGATAATTTGCTTCATTAAAGCTTCTGTTTGAATCTAGAAATACATTTCGTTCAGTTTCATAAGTGCACTATGTAATATTCGAAATGTTGACGAAGTTTCAATTTTATTCTGTTTACTATTAAGCTCGCACACTCTCCGTACATACACCGCTATGTCATCTTGTATGATTTAGACAAGGTCGACATTATTAATATTATCATCCTGACACATTTAAAATATGGAACTTACATTTATCAACCACTTTTGGGAGCTTGATAACCACACACACACACACAAACAAACAAACACACACACACACACACGTGCGCTAATGCACATTAACGCATATTTATTTGTTCTCTTTTCTGAGCTCAATTTTCCAATTACTATGACGATCATCTAGCTTTGATAAATATGAGAGGTTATTTAATAAAGCAAACATTGTATCAATATTTGGATGACAGGAAGTATAAATACAATTATTAATGTAAACTTTAATGTCAGCGCACATTATTAATATTCATTCTGATTTACGAATCCGTACATCTGCCGATATATTTGCTTTGTGCTCTTATAATCTCACTTGGTTTCTCTACTATGTGATACGGTCGTACATAGTTTATCCTTTATTTCTTGCTGCAGTTGGACAGGAAGAGATTGAGCTATTTAACATATATGTATTTCAGTCCTTGTATTACAGTCAATGACTCTATACATGAAACTATGTTAATCAGTGGAATTGAAGAGCAGTTTCCATGTTAGCGTTTGTAATAAATCTTCCTTGGATATTACTTTATTTAATGTCAGTTCCAAAGAAATTATACAAGACAACTCATTCATAGTCATACTGGGAATAAATATTTGAAACAAGGCTTGATACCGAAGCTACAGAAATATTCTTATTAATTAGTATATAATCAGCAAGTGCTTCATTCCCGAAGAGTTAAAACCAATCACAAAGAAAAGAAAAAGAAAGAAAAAATGAAATATTTGTTCTGGATCATTCGTTAACTTAATTCTTAATTTAGCATATGGAACTGCGAAAGAAAATTATCCAGTGATTTAAAAGATTATTTTTTCCCTTTTAAGTAAGTTGAAACAAAGTTTTTCTTTGAAGTTGATTTAATTCTGAACACTTGTAATCTATTCAATCATAAAATCTCAGCAGATCTCAAATTCTCTTAAAATCTTCAAAATGTGGTGGCTACATTGAACACTTGTAAGTTAGGAAATAAAAGTTGATTGTGAATAAATACTTGTAACTCAGCTAGAGGTTTCTATTGCTTTTCCTTATTAAAATATTGCGTAATGAAATCGGTTCATCCTTTTTGAATAACCCTGTATATATGAATACATACATACATCCATATAGGTGTGGCTAAGTGGTAAGACGTTTACTTCCCAATCACATGGTTCTGAGATCAGTCTCTCCGTGTGGCACCTTGGGAAAGTGTCTTCTACTATAGCTTCCAGCCGACCAAAGCCTTGTGAGTGGATTTGCTAGACGAAACGTAGACGAAACCTAGCGGTTTGGCAAAAGAGACCAATAAAATAAGTACTGGAGTCAATTCGTTCAACTAAAATTCTTCAGAGCGGTGCCCCAGCTCCTTCATCTAATGACGCAAAAGTAAAAGATAGCAACATATTTTTTAATAATACTGATTTCCTTTTGACTAGGCAGAAATTATTAACATATAAAAGAAATGAAGCAAAGGATATAGTAGCGTTGTAACTGTGATCTTTTTTGAAGGGTATTTGTGGTCTATTGGAAATGAAGTGGCTTCGACCAGAAATTACAGCTGTGCATCTCTTTCGACTGGCAGGGGGTTTATTTCTTGTTTCACTGTGCTTGCCACTTATTGTTAGTATTCCACTTATTGTTAGTATTATTAAATACTGATTATGAATTAACTACCATATTTTGAATGCAAATTATATAAACCATTATTACAACAATTTGAGAGAGAAAAGTGCAGTAGTCTTGTAGAGCGTTAGTTCACCTCTCTCTCCACAAAATAATAATAAATAAATAAAAGGAGAGCGGAAAGAAAGTATGTTTATTTCGCTTTTTTGTCACAAACTGATGATTGCAATGTCTAATACCGTCAATTTCTAACTTAGACCACAGAGCTTGGCGGAGGAGACTGTCAATTATATCAACGCCAATACATGACTGGTATTTGTTTTAGCGACCACAGAAGGTGATAGGCATAGTCAACCTCTGTAGAATTTGAACTCAGAATATTCAGGGATGTAAGTAAGTACTGTAAGACATTTCGTTCGGTGCTCTACCGACTTGAAAACAAACAGCCTCTATCTTTATTATTGTTGTGAAAATGGCACTCCCATTCCCACGTGACAAAGTGGTATGAAACAGCCACTATAAATTCAGACAGTCAGTCGTTGTACGAGTTTTCAGTTGGTGTCAGTGTCAGTTACGTGTTATATACGAGTTCGAGTTACCGCGAAGGCAGATGTTTCAAAGTCATTGTCTTGCGGAGCTATCAGCGATAGCGCGATAGATGAGTCAAAGATAATATGACGCAGAATACCACCACAACATAATAGTGGCTACAAGAATATTACAGTGCTGACAATAACATACAAGTGGACGAGGATCCATATTATAACAGTGGTGACGATGATATGAACAATTCACACGGACAACGTTTAAAAATAATTTTTTTTGCACGAGAAAATAATTCATGGGGGACGATGTTGACAAATTTTTCACGTGGAGAAATTGAAAACTTGACAGAAGAGTAACAAACATTTTTGTTCTAAATATTCTACGAAAAATCCGTAAAATTATGGTAAACTCGTTAACGGATTTAGTTGAGTTGCAAAAACAGCAACAACAATAACTCAAAGAACAAGAACAACAACAAATGTTACAGCAACAAATGCTACAACTAATGAAATTGTAACAAAACCGGAAAATACGTTTTTGTCAGACTATGTAGCAAATTCAATAAATGAATTTAAATATGACCCGGAAGAAGGAGTCGCCTTCGAAGCATATTATTGAAGATTTGAAGAAAATTTCGAAAAAGAATGCCAAAATTAGACGGACGAAATGAAAACGCATCTAATTCTGAGGAAACTGGTAACGATAGAGTATGAGAAATACTGTAACTGCTTGAAAAAGTTTCTGACATAAATTTCACAGACACGCTTGACATTTTATGTAGGATATTTAGTGAAAACACATCGTTATTCAACACTCATTGGAAGTGTTTGAACACGGAGAAAAGCGATGACAATGACTTTACCACATATGCGGGTAGAGTGAGCAGAAAGTGCGAAAGATTTAAACTGGATGATCTAACTCCAGACTCGTTCAAATGTCTGATTTTTGCGTAGAAACTTACTGCTAAAAAGGACTCAGAAATCAGAACGAAAATTCTCGCAAAGCTGGAAATGAACAAAGATATAATTCTCCAGAAACTGTCAGATGAGTGCGATGTGATATTAAAAGTAAGGCACAACACAGAAGAAATCCAACGAAGAGGTATTTTTTACAGATAAAACCAATGTGGAAGAGTCGGAAGATGGATAAAGTGTTTCACAAAAAGCACGATATACAACAGGAGATAAATCCATGCATGGTATGCAGTGGTAGACACCTGAGAAAAAAGTGTCGGTTCTAAAAAGCTAAGTGTTTTCGTTGCGGGAGCACAATATACATTAGATCGCACTGCAGAACTAAGATGTTGAAAAATTGGACCAAACGAGAAAAAAATAGTCTGTCATTAGAGAAAAAAAAATGTTTGTACAACGAAGAGAAAATTCATAAAGGTGAGAATCGAAACCACTAGTGCCAAAATGCAATTAGACACGGGTTGTGACATCACTATCATAAATGAAGAAAGATGGCGACAAATCGGTAAGCTGAAATTACTCAAATCACCAAATAAAGTAGCATATGGTGTTTCAGGAAAGAAATGATATTTCATCTGCGAATGTATTTGCAATATAACTGTTCGAGGTGAAACGAAAAGGACAGTTATTTATGTGTTGAAAAAATTACAAAACCTGTTTGCCACAGAATGCATGGAGCTATTCAAAATGTGGTATACCCCCATTAGTGTTTTCCGTGAAAATGTAGTCGGCACGGTTAAAAATTTCCAAATTTTTTTTAGAAGGATTAGACTGTTGCATTAAAACAAAAGTGTGGATTGCGGTAACAGAAGAGGCAACATCTGTTTTTAGGCCCGAACGGAACGTGCCGTTTGCGGCATTGTACCAGGTCAATAAATAGCTTGAAAGTCAAGCTATAATTGGAAAAGTCGACCACTCAGGTATGACACATTCCAGGTACCAACACCATTACAGGTGGTCGAACCCACGCGTACAAGTGGAAGAAAAAGAAAGAACACAGAATTCCTACAAATAGACGCCAAAAAAAGAAGAAAATATTAAGTTGGAAAAAGCGCTAGAAAGGGAAGAGGAGTGAATAAAGTTAAATGAAATTACTGGCTTCCCAAAGAAAGAAAAACTAAAATGGGAGATGTTGACAAAGTGGTATGAAACAGCCACTATAAAGTCAGTAGTAGTAGCGTCATTGTACGAGTTCTCAGCTGGAGTCAGTGTCAGTTACGTGTTATATACGAGTTCGAGTTACCGCGAAGGCAGATGTTTCAAAGTCTTGCGGAGCTATCAGCGATAGCGTGATAGATGAGTTAAAGATAATAAGACGCGTAATACCGCCACAACATAATAGTGGCTACAAGAATATTACAGTGCTGACAATAACATACAAGTGGACGAGGATCTACATTATAACAATTATTAATAATTGATTTCTAAATATCTTACAATATTTGGTTTCGTTTTACGTTCTGAGTTCAAATTCCACCGAGGTCGTCTTTACCTTTCATTCTTTTAGGGTCGATAAAATAAGTACCAATTGAGTGCTGGGGTCGATATATTCGACTTATCCTTTCCCCCCGAAAATGCTGGCCTTGTGCCAAAATTTGAAAGTAATATTTGTTTCATTCATCTACATTCCGTGTGTGCGAATCCGGTGAAGGCTTGACTTTTTATTCCGCCGGAGCCGATGAAAAGAGCCATTAACTCAAGGAATCTTTACAATTAGCTATAAACTTACTCCAACACAAAATTTCCCCATTTTTTGAGCTTAATTAAGAAATTCTCAGAAAAATATCTGAGGGGTCCAATGACCAACATCTATTCAGTCATAAGACTAATGTCTTTATGACTTCCAAATATATCACAGTATTCAAATAGATCGCAGTATCATGTAACTTCAATCAGCAATCCATTCAGTTTTATAGGTAGACAGAGTAGACCGCGGTTATGAGATTTCAGTGGATTTACCTGGGGAACTCAGAGCATGTGTTGAAAAATAATAAGCAAAATAAATATTGAATAATAAATCGTCATATGCACGGTGATTCAAAAATATGACTTACATATTTATTCTTAATACATTTCGGCAGATTCGAAGGCAAATATACTAATCGCTGCTGTGTTCGTCACAGGAGAACAGTTTCTCCTTTACGACTAAGCGTTCATTAGCAGAAGGGATTCTGGAACGCCAGTGTTTCGACATGTTGTGCCTCGTCAGTCAGATATATTCGATGGACTTGTTTATAATTTCAGATATCTGCCAACCGATAATAAACTGTCATATGAACGGTGAACAACGAGATTCGAAACGGGGATTTGCATATTTAGTCTGAATACGTTCCGGGAGATTAGAACACATATAAACTATTCGCTGTTGTGTGTGTCACAGGAAAACATATTTTCAATGTTGACAATGTTACAGATGAGACTTAGGCATTCTTTAACTTTCGATCCAAACACTTTTAATAACCGACTGAAATTCATTTTACCTGGCAGGGTAACTATGATTCATTTCTTCAAAGGACGCAAATTTATAACAAGGCTTGAAACATGAGGCATTCTTTTTGATTCATGTTTCTACTGAAAATATAAACTGAATGTTCTTATTCTTTCTTTGCTAGTTAAGTAAATGTTTATGCTTAGTTTATAAGGTATCTTTTTTCTTCCTTCCTGTCCTTCCTTCCTTCCTTCCTTCCTTTCTTCTATCTTTCTTTCTCTCTTTCTTTCTCTCTTTGTTTGTTTGTTTGTTTCTTCCTTCCTTTCTTTCTTTCTATTAGTATTATTTGACAGCAATTCAGAAGCGCAAAATGCTAATTAACCGTTTAAAGACCAGTA
This sequence comes from Octopus sinensis, assembly GCF_006345805.1. NCBI lineage: Eukaryota > Metazoa > Mollusca > Cephalopoda > Octopoda > Octopodidae > Octopus > Octopus sinensis. The sequence goes on from NC_042997.1 coordinate 58,439,536, forward strand.
CGATAATCAGAGTCACAGGGGTGCTAGGAAATGGGCTGCATGCTACATACATACATACATACATACATACATACATACATACATACATACATACACACACGCACATATATATTTTACACACCACATATATATATACATGTATGTATACAGTATATAATATAATGTAAATACGTTTATATATGTGTATATATATGTGTATATATATATATATATATGAGAGAGAGAGAGAGAGAGAGAGAGAGAGAGAGAGAGAGAGTGTGTGGTTGTATAGTGTCAACATAACGTGACAGTCCCGTATGGGAATTACACCACCGCTGTTTAGCCCTAGGAAGCATCGACGCTTTCTGTCGGCTTTGACACATTTCCTGTGTCCTTATATTTGTGAAGGGGAGGCAAGCATCCCCAGCAGCCAAAATTCACACCTGAGCACATGCATGTTTCTGGGTCTTAACTCGTCATCAGCCCAAGATAAGACCCAGAAACATGCATGCGCTCAGGTGTGAATCTTGGCTGGTGGGGGTGCTTGCCTCCCCTTCATAAATATAAGGACACAGGAAATGTGTCAAAGCCGACAGGAAGCGTCGATGCTTCCTAGGGCTAAACAGCGGTGGTGTAATTCCCATACGGGACTGTCACGTTCTGTTGACAGTATACAACCACTCTATCGCTCCACCACCACTCATGTCTCTTTGAAACATTTAGAAATTTTATATTTCTAATTACGGTGACCAGTGAATAGATTTCACTGTAAATATATATGTTTGTGAAGGCTAGACAGGCACCTCAGTCAGCAGATCTCGCTACTTGGAAGTGTTCGTGTCGGTTATTTTGTATTGCGGTTGTGCGTTGGATTTGTTGATTATTGTTGTTGAGAACTGTTGCGTCGTGTTGAATTGTTGGAATTTTGTTGGGTATGCAACCCCAAACTTATGTGGGAGCAGCAGGCAAAGGCCTGGCTGCGAAAGAACTACAGTTGGAAGAAATAATTATCGAGAAGGAAAATTTGAGGAAATACTACGACAGCTTCAAGAAGGAAGGTGACTGTATATATATATATACAAAGAATTTCTTGGAAAACCCTTCGGTAAGGCTGATCTGTCCAACTAAGTCGGACATTGGCCGACTTAGTAAATCTATCCTGGATAGTGTTCTACCCCAAATAACCCCTCTTCTCCCCTTAAACCTATGGCTAAGTACGGATGAAGTTCTAAAATGGTTTAACTCTCTAACTAATACTAGTAGTCTGTCCTTTATTCAGTTCGATATTAATAGTTATTACTCTAGTATTTCCCCTATCTTACTCAACAAATCACTAATATTTGCCATGAATCGCTCCCTCATATCTAGAGAAGAAATCAATATTGTGCTACTAGCTAGGAAGACATTTATAGAATTTGAAGATAAATTATGGACTACAGCAGATACACCTAATTTTTTTGATATACCAATGGGTTCCAGTGATTCGGCTGAGGTAACCAACCTAGTAGGCGCATATCTATTAAAATGCATAAGCAAGGATATACCAGAAATACAGGGGGGTCTATATAGGGATGATGCTCTGTTTGTTATCCCTAGTAATAATAAATCTGTTATAGAAAGGATTAGAAAGAAAATTAATAAGTTCTTTAAGGATTTCAACCTCAGTATAACGTATAACCGGGCACTAAAATAGTTAACTTCCTAGATATTACGCTAGACCTTAACTCCAAGCTACATTACCCATTTAGAAAGGAAGGCGAAATCACGAATTACGTAAATAAATTATCAAATCATCCCCCAAATATAATAGAATCTTTAGTAAGAAATATTTCATTAAGAATTTCAAAATTATCATCCAATAAGGATATATTTAACTCCCATTCTGAGCATTATAATGAGGCGTTAACTAAGGCTGGATACAACCAAAAGATTACATTCGTTGATAAGGGGAACTCACGTATTCCTAATAATGAAGTTATCAGTAATCACGTAAGCAGCAATACAGACCAAGCCCGAAATAAAAGTAGAATTAAATTAATGGTAAACGCTAATCTAGCGTACAGGCCCAACAATTCAAATAGAAGCATTGACCAGAACATAGGTAACTCGGATAATATTGAAGTAGATAAACCTAAGATGCACACAAATAAAAATAAAATAATGGTAATAAATACAATAACCCGGTGAGATGAATAGTAGTAATTCTACGAACCCTAAATTTAATAAAAAAGATATATTATGGCTGAATATTCCTTTCAACTGTGCGATACAATCGGATATACAGAACAAATTCAAAGTAATTCTGGAAAAAAATTTCCCTATCTCTCATAGATATCATAGAATTATATCTAGGAAAACAGTTAGGATTTCTTATTCAACCCTCCCAAATATGTCCACTTTAATAGCTAAGATTAATAATAAA